>NC_089222.1:118067585-118295954 GCF_963924675.1 Phocoena phocoena | reverse complement strand
CCTATCTTTGGATATAGTCACATTGAGGTTAAGGAGATGTTAACATATGAATTGGGGGCGTGGGAGAGCATAATTCAGTCTATAGTACAAGCCTTCCATATAGTAGTTTTCTCTAAATTCCTGAAAGTTCTTTATAGACCCTATGATGAATCCACTGTATTCCTGAAATATTTAAAGGGAAAGTTTGGTGCTAGTTACTCCTTACTCCTTACTACAAATTCATTTTGCACCCATTTTTTCTCTGCTCTGTGCCTCGGGTCAACCTCTGCAGCAGCTCTATTTGCTGGCAGATTACTGATTTATTTCAGCCCGTAGGATGCACTGGCAAAAAGATCAATAGATTGGAGGAGAGAAAAGCCAGTTTATTTCTTCCCTGCCCCTCCTCTGCTTTACTATCACATTTGGGCAACTGCTGTGTTCCTCCAAAACTACAGCTCTAATTGGGCAGTTCTTCCTCCATGTTTGTAGTTCTCACTGGGTTCTGCTAACACCATTTCTTCTCCTTGTCCTTTCAGCCTAAGAAGTAGTAATGTCGCTAACCCCTGTGTGACTCACTAGCCCTTATTTTTCTGAAACCCTGCCTACAACTTTGTAAGGATTCTGTCATTAATGTCTCATTTAAGCCCTATGCAGAGTGAATTCTATATCTTGCTAGGACCCAGGACTCCACCAGCCTTGCTTAAAGATTGTTTTCAATTTAAAGATCAGATAACAAGGGACCTACATGCCGTTCCACTTCTGTATTTGGCATAAAAAGTATGTGCATAGACATCCATTGCATTTAGAAGGGAAAGCTGAAAATGGATAGGGGGAAATGCTAGGAGTGAAAGGGCCCTTGCAGACCTGCATAAAGAAAATGTCCCAGACACCTTCAGAAAATCCTCACTTGCCAAAAGCCCTCTCCCAAGGGAACCATACAGCAAAAAATAAAAATGCCCCTTTGTCTTCTTATGAATAAATTGAACATCATTACCCAAGTATTGTCCATTTCTCTAATGGAAGGGTTACAAGAGATCATTCATTTTCTTTATGACTCATTTTTTTCACTTTTTCACCTTTGGATTGAGAATAAGAATTTTTCAGTATTTTAGTTTAAAATAGGTCATTCCCCTCTCACTTTGTTAGAGAAGTCTTACTTCCTTAAATTGGGTGACTGGGTGTATTCAGGGAGTTTCTCTAAGCGATGTAGCTGAGTTTTGAGATCAATGTCACTCTCAGTGTTGGAAATGCGTGGTGGAAATCTGTTGGGATTGCTTGGTAAATGCAGAGGTAGGTCACAAAAGTCAAAAACAGTAGTTGGAAAGAAGACTAGGAATAGCCCCCAGCAGAAAAGCCATACAAGTGGACAGTGGACAGGTACAAGTAGGTTCAGATGCTGTGAAATAAAGGTCAAGGAAGGAGATCTAAAGAGGGGAACGAAAGGACAGGGCAGGAAATTCTCTGTGGTGACAGGTCTCATTGTTAAGACTGAGAACAGTTTGGGAGACAGTCCTTTTTTCACACAGTAGAAGAATTCAATAAGATAAAAATGAGACCGGCTCTGAAACTTCTAAGTTCATTGAAAATCTGAAAATAAACGTATACTATTCATATAATATAAGACATTATACCCTTAAATTCCCCAGTGCTGCCTTAGTTATGCCCCCAAGTCATCAGTGTGTGACACTGCATGAGGTCAAGGCAGGAGAGGGCAATGAGTCAGGGAGGGAGGAAATTGCTTTTCACTGAGATAAAGGCCTTGTCCTCTTGGTCCCCAGGGTAGTGGCGACCCAGGAGGGAAGCCAAATCTAATAGCAGGTAGTGTCACTGGGACGTCCAGGGTAGAGTGTTCTAACCCTCTATTAAACACCTTGAATATTGGAAACATGACTTCATGACTTTGTATTCCTAATGCCCAGAACTGCCTTTGCCCTCTAATAGGTAAACACTAAAGGTTGACTGAGTGCTAAAACATTCCCATGGCTGACTTATTCTGTCCTTTCATCCCCCAGACTTATCTTAGAATTGATGGACTTAAGGAGCCTGGGCCTTGCCTGGACCGCCCACCTCTCCTGTGCCACTCCAGCCACTCTGTGGCAGTGTGTGGTCACTCAAGTTTGGCTGAAAGGCTAGATAAGGAGGAGGATAGGGCAACCTCTTCACCCAGAGTTTGGCCTGAGGAAAGACTTCAAAACTTGGCCCTGCAATGCTTTAACAGTATTAAACTCAGATGGAAGCTTTTCATAACGCGAAATCTGCAGCTGCTGTCTGTATGTAGGACTAACCAGCCAGATACACCTGAAAGCAGGAGCTTGGCTTGCCCTCTTCCTCTGCCACAGAATGATGATCCGGGGATAACAAACGGAAATACTCGGGAATGTCAAGTCAAACAAATTGTAGCTCTCTCTGCTGCCTTCTCCGACTTTGCTCTGGGGTAAGTCACACCTGCAGGAGGGACGTTCAGAATAAGCATGTTTGTCATTTGAGGCTTCTATCTGCTCCAAAAGGAACACTAAATCTTCCTTATGGAGGCACTGGCATTTAGTTTGGCACATTTTCAGATGCTAGAAAAAGAACCATGACTTGACAAAAAAAATACGTCAAGTTAATATAGAGCAGAAGAATCAACTATTTCAAGGCATTTAGAGAATAATTTGCACGTAAGTGTGCAAATACACAAGTTTTCAGGTATTGGGATTTCTCTTTTTTTTTTTCTATCATCATTGAGTACCATATACATGAAGTAAGATGAGTGTGACTTTTCCAAGCCTTCTAAAATCAAGTGAGATTTTTTTTTCCTTTGCAATATTCAGGGATTTTGGTTTGTTTGCTTGTTTTTTTGCCAAGTGTGGTTTTTGTTTCCAAGTTCAAGAGCATCATATAAACTTCACTGTGTCTGAAGATGAGGGGATAGTTTTTCAGAGAAGTTATAGTATCCAGTTTAGAGTAGATATTAATCTTAAGTTTGGCACATGTTCTTCTGATGAGCTTCCCTGTGTGTGTTCCAAGTTTCAATTAAATCCCTTATGGGGCACCAAACCCATTTGCTGATTTGGTGGAGGTGTTATACTCTTGTGTGACAAAATAACTCAGAGGTGCTTACAACTTAAAATGTAAGGGATCAAGAAAGACTGAGGGGATACAAAACATTTTCCAAAATGGCCATGCAGTTTGTTATTTGTTGATATACTTGTTGAATATTTTCCTTTTTCTTTTTTCCAAGAGGGGCATCTAATTGTACACTCTTACTTTTTACTTTGATGTTCACCAGCTTCTACATCCTGTGACTTCTATGGTCCTGACATTTTAAGGCAATATTTGATCCCTCCAAGTCTTTTGTTGTTGTTGTTGTTGTTTTTTGCGGTACGCGGCCCTTTCACTGTTGTGGCCTCTCCCGTTGTGGAGCACAGGCTCCGGACATGCAGGCTCAGTGGCCATGGCTCACGGGCCCAGCTGCTCCACGGCATGTGGGATCTTCCCGGACCAGGGCACGAACCCGTGTCCCTTGCATCGGCAGGCGGACTCTCAACAACTGCGCCACCAGGGAAGCCCCCTCCAAGTCTTTGATTATCATTTTATTTGTCCCCAGACTAGCTCCTCCCTCATTCTACCTTTAAAGATAAAAGACTGGCCCATGAATGAAATTAGAAGGGGAAAGTTCATCTTTGTAGTTCCAGCAATGGAATACCTCCTACGTTTGTTACTGCCCAAGTATCAGTTGAGAACAGATTTTTTTTTAAAAGCCTTGTGTCAGAAACATTAATATGTCATGCCCAAATCATATGGATTCTCTTGAACTCTAAGGGGAAAAAAAGACAACCTGCTTTTAGACCTTCTGCTTTCCTTATTAACTTTGACCTTAGCTATTTCTCAATCAGCTGCTTACATATCCATTTCATACACTGGAGGTGTAGAAAATTTCATAAGAAAAGCAACCAGCATAAAAATGGCTTTTTAAAGAAAGTTCAGCCACCTCTGTATAGATTGAATATGACATGTTCAAGTCCCTGACTTCATTTATTAAATGCACTTTCCTGATGTTTTCCTGATGTGTTAAATAACTCTTTCTCCTAAGTGCAGAGTGTTTGGGTAGCTCTCCCCACCCCCCCCCTTCTCATCTCCACGATTTACGGTGTTCCCTGACAGTCCTCATACATCTAAGGTCCATTAAGTAGGAAGGTAGTTTTACCTCTGGGTGAGTCCTGAAGTAATCCTGGGGTGAGTATTATTGTTTGGCAGTCTCCCTGGGAGTTTATAAAGGAACAAACAAGAAAAGAATCTTCTGGAATATAGAATCAAGGCAGAGTTTTCCCTGGCTTTTGAAATAGTCTTTACAGTTTTCCTTCTATGGGAACTTTTATCTTTATTATTTTTATTTTATAAATACACAACGTTCTCCCTTTTAAGAACACGTAGAATTGGAACAAAGGTGATTAAGAAGGTGGCGCAGATGTTTCAGAAAGATTTGGGAAAAAAAAGTGGAGCTGCCCAAGTCATAAACTGGGGCCACTTGTTGGAAGCCTGAGGATGGAAAAGTACATCTTGCATTTAAAACATAGTCTTGTGCCTGTGAATCAGTAAAGGATGTTTATAGACAAGGAATGTTCTAATGTTGTCTGGAAACAGCTGCTAATGCTGGATCAGTATCAGGTGTATGTGTGTGTTTATAAAATAGACCCACATATCCACAGGAAACTGAAGCAGCTAGTAGGGAGCAACCATAAGTTAAGTAGCTGAATAATTCAAGGTACTTGTTTTCTCTGAATTTCTTTCAGAAATTAAAATGGAAATTTTCCATTTTTAAAATGGAAATCATTATTTTGAAACAGGGGTTGATACTCAGATAGATAAGGATTTTTTCCTGCAAGTGTTTTGCACAAATTCCTTTAAAATGGAGTTGCAAGTGTGTCAGTCTTTTTTCTTTCCTTTGAATGGCTTTTATTACTAGATCAAGAACTTCTAACTGTCAAGCTCAGTAAAATGGGAAATCATTCATATCTTCCAGTCCTTTAACAGGCTGAGTCTTCTGATACCTTTTAGTTAAAAGCATAATAATAGTTCTCAAAAATATGAAAATACTGATTACTGATTGCTACCTGTCTTCAGGCCTAGTTCTAATACATTGTCACCATGAAAGAGCTCCGATGAAATCTAAATTTGGTGTTAGAAGTCCATTGCTGTATTAATCTTTTGAAATAAAAATGTCGTGGTTATGATTCTTTGGAAACTGCTGCACTTAACTTTCAAACTGTTGCTCTTAAAAGGCTGATTCAGGGTTGGGTAAATTAATGTCAATGTCCTATAAAACTGCCAGCTAAAAAAAAATGTCAGCAGAGACATTTTTTCTGGCCGATGTCAGCACGAAAGGGTGCCTCAGTTGTTTTCATCTCACAACAGCTGCATGCTTTCATTGACATTTGGTGACCTTTCTTTGTGCACCCGGCTTAACCTCTTAGGTTATTTCCTGGCCTCCCTTCTGTGACCTTTGACCGAGGCCGACCTTTAGCTGGAGAATGTGACATTTTGTTCTCCTCTAGCTGACATGTGATGCTCTCATTATTCAAAGGTATGTGAAAATAATGACCCCTAGTGACCTTTGAGTTTCCTTTCATTTATTGGTTGTTTTTGGTGCTTGTTTGGCATGTACTGGCCTAGGTGAAGGGGGGTGAGTAGGGACTGGGCTAAGATAAGATGGCCAGTATCTCTCTTTATGCTGTTTCTAATCCCTTTCCTGCAGACAAGCCACTGTACTATATACGACTAAGCCTTAGTATTTTCTGTTCATTGATTTGGGGATGATTTTGGCCTTTGAACACTAGGTTTTTCTGAAATTTAAGACATTTGGTACAGAGAGTGAAGCTACTTGTTTGTTTCTATCTTCTTCCAACTAATGACATTTCCGTAGATAATAATGCCAAAGCTTTTATATTTAGACAATGAATAAAACATATTGAAAGGTAACGTGACAAAATAAACTGAAAAGTTTGCCATTTATGTTTTATATAGAAAAGTTCTAGTTGGATCTTTGAAAGAGTTCCATTTCTAAATAAAAGTTTTGTATATTTTATCATATATTTTAATAAATCTTGATTATTCTTATAGATTTAATGTTATACTAATTTAAATATGTATATTTATTAGTATATGAATGTGAACAATGGGTACTGAGTGTGGAGAAGGAAAATAAATTTGAGCATTGATGAAATAATGGTCATAAATTGCTTAAGCTAGATTTGGAATTTCAGACTTGAGGGCATTTATGTGTAAGAATTTAGATATACTGACAATACTTTTTATCTCAAATATGCTACTAAATAATTTATGACATCTGATACCCACTTTTCAACAAAACAATGTATATTTCCACTTTAAAAAATAACAAAGTAAATAATAATTATCCCTTTTATATAACATGTGTCTGCTTGTATTTTGCTCAAAGTCTCACCTCATATAATTACCTCTAGAATAGATCCAGCACCATAAAAAACTGCAGGTGAGAGTTTGGGTTGCTTGGCCAAAATTTAGCACGGCCATTAACTCTGAGCTTTCATAACTTTCCAAGGCAAGCTGTTGAGATGTTGATAATGAGTGACTTGAGGGTTATTATAAGTACAGTAAAAAAATACATAGTCTTCAGCAAAAACACAGGGCCCTCTGACTATGCACATTCAGATAAAGAAAAGCTTGTCACTCCCAAACTATCATGCCCTCCTAATTTCATTTCCATACACTTGAAGAAAAAAATAATTATACTATATTGTACTATACTTTTGAGTATACTAAAAAAATAAGACCTTGAGTGGCATGAGACTTTTCCCACTTGTGATTCAGTCCATTGTTTGAGCCTGAATTTAAGAAACATTGACACAGAGTATTACTTTCTTCCAAAGGACCTACCTTAAAACCATCCTCTCTCTTTCCTGTATTAATGGGATTAATTTCAAAAAGAATGCAAGAGAGGTAAATGCTTCAAAGATCATGGTTGTTTCAAAACTAAACATACTTGCCCATCAACCATCCTGATACAGACTGGCATCTTCCTAGAGGAAACATTCTTTCAATCCTACTTTGCAAAAGGGTGCCATAGGGGCTGTGCATTTAACAAATATTTGAATGGCTACCTTAAATAGAGACTTCTAGATGCATGGAGATAAAATATAAATTAGACATGGTTATGATCTTCAAGGGAGATGCAAACTGGTAGAAGAGAAAAAACAGTAGAGCACACTGAAATTTCTGAGTGCTATAAGAAATAAAGTTCTACAGGAGTTCTACAAAAAATAAAAAGTAGAAACACCCTTCAATCAATTGTGTTTTGCCTGTTTTAAGCTCTCTTCAAAGAATTCGAAAATTTCATTCACAGGTAAAATTTTTGTTTGTCTGTAAAATTCATTTCTCATGCCACTGACTTTTGCCTAATTAGTACATTTTGCTTTGTCATCCACCAATCAACTAAGGAAGCTTGACAAATAATTAGATTTAGATCCATCATCTCCTGTGGGGTAAAAGTTGGACCTAATGCCAAAGCCAGAACTCCTACTTCTCAAACAACAACAACACATGTTTAAACTCCTAAGTTAGAGTTTCCTGGCTACAAAGTCAACTAGAGGGGCAGAAATTAAACTGTGAGATTAAGCTCACTGAATTAATGTGACCAGGAAATGGAAAGGGAAAGAAATGTAGGATACCTCCAGAATGGCTACATGTTTACTCGTGAGTTTCAGCCCTCACCATATTCAGTATTTTCTTAGCAAATTTTTGTTTTCATTTCTTCTGCGTCCTACTGCCAACTTAAACAATCTTTTACCTTTTTTTAAACAATGATATGTTTCATAGATTTAGAAGAAAGCCATGAAAATTACTTTGAGAATGTATCTTGTGATTTGCACTGTGCAAATATGATCATCTCCTAGAGGTTTAACTGCTACTTTGTTCCTATTTAAATAGATTTAACACAATAAAGGACCAAGTTAAAAACATTTCATAGGTCCTGTATTGAACTGAAGCACTGATTAATAAACAGAGTGTATGCAGAGTAGAACTGTTGCCAGGATAAAAATATTCAGTGAAAGGAAGCTACTACAGAAAACAAACAAACAAAAAAAGCAAAGAAGTGCCTGATATGTTGATAATTACATACATTACGTTATAAGGATATCTTTATTCTGTTATTTTGTAGGGGTTTATAAAGAAATGATTAAATTTACTTTAAAGATGTTTTGGTTTCCCTGATTTGGAAATACTTGATGCATTAATCTCCTTTATTCATTTGTTATTTATTTTTGGAAACCTGTTTTTGCACTTAGCTCATTTTGTTCTCTGTAAAGATTCTAACTTGTCAGGCATTTAATCACCATTAAAGACAAATGTTTTCACTTGTTCAAAAAAAGTTTTCACCTAATAATGAAATATGACTTGCTATACAAGTGTCACCCTTCATGGACAAAATGGTTTAAAGTGATAACGGGTGACCAAGTTATAAATATTTAAAAATTGTGTCTGGCAGGAGACATAAGTTTCTCTCTCCAAACCCCAATAACCCAAAACTGAAGAGAGCCAAGGTCTGTTTCCTGCTTTGTGATACTGCCTTATTGTTATTTAGATGTCTTTAACCACAAAGGCCCCATGCTCCCATGTGGTAGATTCCTAAGGAGCCATAAATCTACCTCCTTGGTCAAGTACAGTTTTTCAGCATCTGTTTTCTTAAGCACCAGAAATGTGCACGCAAGTAATAGAAGAATTACTCTTGCCTGGCTAACCCTAACCCGGTTAATGTCGGGGTCTTCTGGTACCTAAGCTCTCAGATTTAGCCATGTTTTCTGTACTATTGGAACTAGTATAAATTCCAAAAGTCAACACTCCAAATGGGGAAATGGGGACTCTATAATAGCAAAATGAAGTAACTCATTTTTAGTGTTATACAGTTAAAAACAACAACAAAAAACTAATATCCTATGGGTTGTCTGATTATATATGATAAAACCATTTTTCCTATAGTGCTTTATGCAATTATCACTTTGTCTCTTTTTCATCTTGCAGTTGAGATATATTATAATTCTTGCTAATTTCACTGAAATTCCCTGCTGTTTCTTAAGAAGCAGTTTAGATACCATAGATATTTCTATATTATTATTGATTTGAAAGTACATACTTCTTTTCTCCCTTGTAGTAAGGATTTATTTTAATTTTTAAGTATAAAAATACTTAATGATTCCTTTATTTTGGACCCATTAATTCCAAGATAAATGATTACTTAACTTTGAGCTGGGAGAAGTGATTTTGTAATGGAAGCTGGAGAGAAACAAATGGATTGAATTTCTAGACCATGTCTAGTCAAACAGCAGTCCCAGGAACTAGCAAAATTCACTGTATTTTGCTAATGGATCTCTTTACTTTTACCTTAAAATTAATAATAATGTATTTTGAATATGAGATTTTTATTATTTCAAATTCAACTGATTTCTTATAGTGATCATATATTCCCTTAAGTGAAGAAAGTACTTTAAAATATTATTTCTGAAATTGACAATAAAATCTTTTTAATAGTGTACTGGTAGTTTTTACTCTCAATGATCAATAAATTATTCTATGGGTCATAATAACAATATTCATTCTTGAATGAAATTGAAATACCCTCTATATACATAAAATCTGCAAAGGGATTTATTTCAGCAGGATAATAGTTAATTTATAGTGTTAAGTTCAAAAGGGCAGAAAAAGATAACAACCCAATTTAGGTAAAGATGTAGAACATATATGCTGGAGGAAAATAAATGTCAAATAGAATACCATATCTGGAATTCAGATCACATTTAGATGCGCAAAAGAATGTTAAGAGCATTTGGGGGGCGATTGTGTTCCAATTAGATTTCTTTCACTCACATCAACCAGTCTTGGTTTGAAAGTTAATCATATGATTTACAGGGCTCTTGAAGGAATGAAAAGGAAGAAGCAAATGAGAAGGAGAAGGAACTGATAATATAACATTTCTAAGAAGGCCATCAGAATTGTTTACATTTTGTTCTTTTTTTGTGTGTGTGTGATATCATTCACTGGAGGTTGTTTTTTTTTTTTTTTTTTTTTTTTTTTTGCGGTACGCGGGCCTCTCACTGCCTCTCCCATCACAGAGCACAGGTTCCAGACGCACAGGCCCAGCGGCCATGGCCCACAGGCCCAGCCGCTCCGCAGCATGTGGGATCCTCCCGGACCGGGGCACGAACCCGCATCCCCTGCATCGGCAGGTGGACTCCCAACCACTGCACCACCAGGGAAGCCCTGGAGTTTATTTTTGAAGAACAGAAAAGAAAAAAGCAGATAATGAATTCCAAGTTTTATATAATCCTTAAAGAGACTGTAACCCAAAACCAGAGATTTCTTAAGGTTTAGAGTTGCTTCTCAGGGGTTACCTGTGGATAGGTTGGGGGTGGGCAGAGGAGGGCATGAATTTATTACACTTCGGTACAAATATCAATATATATATATGGTTATGGGAAACTCAAAGATGCTGGCTGTATCAAATTGCCCTTGGGCTTATTTTAGGAAAAACGAGCAATAATTAGGTGAACAACATGGAGACGTAAAAACACATCTCAAAGATGAACCAAGAAAAGAAGTAGGTTTTGATATTTGCTTCTTTCAAAACCCAAAGGACAACACAAAATCTGAAGAGGAATATAAATTGGAGATTTGGGGGTAGATCTAATGAGTTCTTTGTTTTCCCCAAAAGCTCTTGACATGTGTGCCATATTGAACTGGTATGAGTTTTTTTTTTTAATTTATTTATTTTTGGCCGTGTTGGGTTTTTGTGGCTGCGCACGGGCTTTCTCTAATTGCGGCGAGGGGGGGCTACTCTTCCTTGTGGTACGCGGGCTTCTCATGGTGGTGGCCTCCCCTGTTGCAGAGCACAGGCTCTAGGCACGCGGGCTTCAGTAGTTGCGGCTCGCAGGCTCTAGAGCACAGGCTCAGTAGTTGTGGTGCACGGGCCCAGCCGCTCCGCAGCATGCGGGATCCTCCCGGACCAGGGCCCGAACCCACGTCCCCTGCATCAGCAGGCGGACCCCCAACCACTGCGCCACTAGGGAAGCCCAAGGTATGAGTTGTATAAGACTGATAGGTGATAGTTGACTCTGTAAATACTGAAAAGCACACAGTTGACTCATGTGTCCACAGATTCTAGGAAAATTTCAGGTTGCCATGATGTCTTTTATTTCCTTCTATCTGTATAATGACTAACAAAGGCCATATACATTGTTTTGACAGACACCTAAGATACTAGACATATTTTGTTGTGAACTCTTTTCCAGTTTTCTTTGAATCTTCTTCTTCTCATCACAACATGGTTAATCCATTAGAGGTCATAATTAGGAAATTTACAAGAAAGGCGACAACTGAATATTTTAATTTTAGTGACATTATCACAGTCTTAGGTGACTTCCAATGTACTTGTTTAGGCAATAACATCTTTTGATATTCTAGTAGTGCTGGTCTTAAAAAATATTTCCATCATCATGGTACATAAGATGACATTAGGGACAGAAATAGCTATCAAGAAACCACTAGGAGTTATGATGTAAATATGTGTATAAGATCTTTTCATAATGCAGATTACATAAATTTGAATTAAGTGACTTTTAAGAACAATTGATTATTGATCTGACAAGGTATTATATCCATTAGGGCCTTCTGTGTAAATAACAAGTTTTAAAATGCATGCTGCTTTATAATAAAAATTGTTATGAAATATACTTATGGTATCTTGCATGCTGAATAGCCACTTTTCAACATTAAATGTCTTGGCCAAAACGACATTTTAAAATTAAGAATCATTTGAGTTATACAGTTACCGAAAAAACCCACCATCACCACAACAAAAAACCCTCCTGGAATTACTCAGTGTGTACTTTAACACTTATATTACTTGAAAATGACCAAGACATTTTGTTTTAACCCTCCATAAACATGACTTACATATTTTCTAAATGATAAGCCATTCTATGCTCTACTGATTATAGTATAGACTCTGCCAAAAAAGAAAATTATACTTTTTATTGTGGTGCTGGAACATTTATAGATGTCAAGGAACCTTATGTAGCGATAAGCTACATTCATAAAAACACATACATCATGGAAATATGTCATCATTCTGAAAAGAAATGTGTTCAATCTGTGCTGGAAATGAAGATTGAGCCTGATCCTTCATAGTTCTTTGTGACATCTCATCTTGGTGTGATGATAAACTAGAGAATGCATGTCCATTTGTTAAACTTTCCATAAGTCATATTGATGAGTTAATTAACGATCCATTCTTGCCTGCATGGTAAGTCCCTTGAGGGCAGGAAACAGCTACAATTTACTTATTTTCACATACCAGCAATGTCCTGCTCCATAAATGTCTGGAGAATGAATGAATGAAGGATGAATGCCTGTGTCTAAAAAAGAAGAACACTTCTTTTCTACATAAGTGAAAGGACTACAGGTTTCAGAAAGAAAATATATCTTTGCATAGACTCTGTTTTAGAATCATACAATTTTTAGAGTTGAAAGATTTTACTGACCGTCACAGCACTTTTGTCTACATATTCAACATCACATTCACTCAATTTTTATAAATTTCAGAAGTTTGGAAATTACTTTTAAAAACTTAAGACTTCCTCCCTCCCTGCTCAATTTGGGACTTTTCATCTTTCAGGGATGAGGAACTAGCTCTGTGTTCTTATTGTTTACCTAATTTGGCACAAAGTCCATAGGCAATTTTCACAGATTCACTTTACCTGAGAGCTGAGAAGGGAATTGTTTCTCTAAAAGGGTTTGACTCACTTGGTTTGAGCGCAGTGTTAATGAGGCCAGAGCAATGCAATGCACTTTCTCTCTGTAGCTGCACTCTGGCCTCTTAACTTCTTTCATTGCTCTCATTGAGGGGTCAGGAGAGAGTAGCAGAACTCAGCACCCCTGAGAAAGCAAGTCACTGCGTAGGTCCTACTTTCAAGTCATTAGCATCACTTTTTTTATAGGAAGGACAGCACGATGATAATTTCTGGCAGGTCAGCACTTGACGCCATAGAGGTGTGATCAAGGGATGCATAAAGGAAGACCCGGCCTTCGAGTTATTCCTCCTCCCCACCCTACTTCCTATTCAGTAAATGTAGAAGAATGAATGAGATGTTAGAAGTGGGGAATCACTGTTCCCAAAAAAAAAAATCCGGAATCACCGCAAATGCATTACTATGGGGTAATTTGAGCAGACTGATAGCCCAAGTTGAAACATGTTTTTGATGTCACGTGAACTCTGAAAGATGATTGCATCTCTTTGGAGCCAAGATAAATAGCCTTTATTATGTAAATGTTTGCACTGGTATGAGATTCTTGCTAGAGCTTAAACCAGCCCAGTGCCCCCCACTGGTATGAGCACAGGGGTGGGAATCATGACTGAGGTAAGCTTGTTCACTGCCGATTCTTTCTCAGGTCACTGAGCTCCGTAATTACTGAAGAATCAACATCCAATGCCAATAGTCTGGTCTTCTCTTGAGATTCCTGGGCCATGTGCTATTGCAGTGCCAGTTCTCTTTGCCACCTGCTTTACATTTAACCTGCTGTTTTGTTGCCACTGTTGTTGCTTTTGTTGTCATTGTTATCTTTATTAGAGCATTTTTTTGTTCTAAATGTTTATGTGCTAAAAATAATTTTAAACCTGTAAGTATCTGAAGTATATCAGATGCTCAATAGGAAATGGGATTGACAACCCTGGGAGGAACATCATTTATTAAAAGCCCAATAAAGGGCTTCCCTGGTGGCACAGTGGTTGAGAGTCCGCCTGCCGATGCAGGGGACACGGGTTCGTGCCCTGGTCCTGGAAGATCCCACATGCCGCGGAGCGGCTGGGCCCGAGAGCCATGGCCGCTGAGCCTGCGACGCGTCCGGAGCCTGTGCTCCGCAACGGGAGAGGCCACAACAGTGAGAGGTCCGCGCACCACAAAAAAAAAAAAAAAAAAAAGCCCAATAAATAGGAATTGTTCTTAATAAAATAAATCCAATAGGCAAACACAAAGCATTCCTTCACAATAGTCCAAAGTAATTTCTAAGCCCAGTGGACTTCAATAAGACAAACACACTCCAGCAAATATATCAATGAAGGTAAAGGGGTGGGGAGGGATTTGGGAAGTGATCTTAACCCTAAAGGTAAGTCTAGTTTTCACCCAGTAGATGTTGATGGGACAGCTAGATCAGAATTTACAGCTGGATTTCTTTCAGATTTGTTGAAACCCAGGCAGTTTTGGTTCTTTAATATTTTAATTATTACCAGATCTAAAGGAACTTCTAAAATAAGTGCCTGACTCTTGTTAAATAAGAATATACTGTACACTCCACTGCCTCTTCTTAAAATTTCACAGCCACACTGGGAAATAAGCAAGCAGGATTCATTATCCCCACCTGAGCAATGAAGAAATAAGATTTAGGGAGATTGGAGAATGCTTGTTTTGTGTGTTTCCCACATTAGTAAACCATTATTCCTCATAGTCTATGCACGCATAGCAATGAGTTCACTCTCCTGAACACACGGCTCTATTCTGTTTACGAGTGAAGCCAAAGGAATGATTATTTCAGGCTGCAGGTACCATTTGGTACATTAAAGAGACATACTCTGTCTCTGCTGGCAGAATCCCTAACTACTGTCAATATGTTTGGGTGAGAAGAGGTCAGAGGAAGAGCTCGGAGCAGCAGCTGAGCTCTGGTCCCACCAGCTGGAAGGCCTTGTCTGAGTCGCCTCCCTTCTTGGGGCCTTGGTCTCCTCATCCGCAAAATGAGGAGATGGCTTGACACAAATAATGCCACTGGTTTATGCCCTCCCGTCTGCCACTCCACCGTGCTCTTTGGCTCCTGTGTCTCATGCATACTTGATCCTTCCTAAAGCTTCTTTGGGGAAGAGTTAGAAGCTGTTTCACTAAGAAATCAATAGATTGTACCAACTTAAGGGTTACATTTCAGAAATATTTGCATTAAAACGAATGCCTGGAAGGTGAAATTTCAGTAGGCATCTGTGTGTGGTAAGGAGGAGTACCTTTTGTGGGGTGGTGTGAGGAGTGTGGTAGTCACCCAGATGTGCCACCCTGCTTCTCTTTCAGGGAAGGACATGCCGCCCAGCTGCTGGGCACGTGGTCAGCACAGAGCCTCCTGCTGGCAGCCCTGTCAGGGTCAACCTCAGCTGCAGAGTGTGGCCCCTGCACCCAAGGTCCTGTCTTCCCCAGGTTACCTGTGTCCAGTGATGAACGAAGGTGTGGAAGTATAAAGACCCAGCCACTCGGGCCACAAAGGGGACAGAAACAGGTAATCCCCTCTTCAGAGCTCCCTTCCAGGATACCTAAGGCTTTAGTTGGCCTCTATCATCACAGATCAGCTTCTCTCCACTTACCAATAATGGGGGTCTGGACTGTGCTCGGGGAGGGGAGTCTTGAGGAGGGGAGGTGATGTAGAGAAAGACAAGGCACTGGGTAATCTATTTTCAGAAACCTCATTTACTGCTGAAGTATGAGGAAACGCATATTAAAAGGACCACAGCAAGAAACATGAATACAGGCATATATCAGTCTTTTCTGAGGAAACTGTCTAAATATGTAGGTCCCAAGAGACCATGATGTTTTAATGGCTGGGATTCATCTGGAAGGACTTTAGGAAACGTCAACCTCAGAAAAGTCTCTGGCTGGTCTCCTGTCACCCCAAGTTTCTGTTTAGGACTCTCTCAGGGAAGGTACTCAATTCCCATCAAGTGGCATGCTACATTTATGGCCACAAACTTGGCTTCTAGATTGCTCCCAGATTTCAGTTTTCCTCCAGATTCTTACAGGAAACTTTGCAGGCTATGTTTGCCTTCTTGTCACCAGACACACTTCTGTCACACTAAAAACATGTACATTATTTTAGGACAAAGTGAATAACATGTCAGTTTGATTTCTTAGGTTTTACAGAGGACATCACACTATCTTTTCTTGTTGAAGAGCCAGAGAACATGGAACAGTGCAGAAGAAAATGTTCAGTGTCACTGGGTGTTCCCCAAAGAGTCCATGAAAAAGTCAGAGATTGGTGTCAGAGGTCAGAAGACATGTCACATGACTTCTTAATGAATGCAGGGTAGAATATTATTCCAAAGAAATAATCAGAACAAGAGGCCTTTACTATTTTGGCAATTATCACTATTTAAGGAGGAGTCACTCTTGGTGATTACACTCGTAACATCCAAAAATGGAGCTTTTGAGCTTGTTCCAGTTTTTGATAAATTGATTCTTACTGAAGAGACTAAAATCTCCTAGGAAGCCTTCAGTGTCTTAACACATTATCTTCTCATCTAAAGGTGGCTTGAACCAGTGTCTTAAGTGAAGGGCTGGAGGCCAGGAATTCTGAGACTGGAAACAGTCTAGTAGAAAAAGCATGGGTGATGGGGCATGATTTAAACTTGAATCTCACTTTGCCACCTCACTAGCTCTGAACCTGCAGCCATTTAAACTCTCTCTCTTAGCCTCAGTTACTCAATCTGTAGAAGAAGGGTAACACTTGCCTTGCAGAGTCATTGTGATCTTTATTTTAGATCACATATTCTATGCACCAGGACTTTTAGGCACACGAAACGTATTGACTTTTCTTACTGCTTGCCGATAATCTAGACCAAGTTCATGCTCCCTGAGAGGCAGTTTTCTGATGCTTCTTGTGAGAAATTAATAATTAAATGGTCTTAACTTTTCATCATTATGATATACTAGAAAAGTACTTACCGACTGAAGTAACGTGACAATCATAGTCTCATTTTGAGAGGGTAGATTCATAAAGATAGCATGCTTTATTGCTATGACCTCAATACAGTCAACTTCCTATTCTTTAATATGTTTTATGTTTGTACGCATTATGTTTTATGCATTATTTTTCAAATATAAATAGAGTTAATATAAAATCTTCTATTATCTTTTAATTCCAGTTCCAGAGACCCATGTCTACTTTTCGATATTTGCCTCTTATCTATGATAAAAGTCATCATATTCTTTTTTTTTTTTTTTTTTTTTTGGCGGTACGCGGGCCTCTCACTGTTGTGGCCTCTCCGGTTGCGGGGCACAGGCCCCGGATGCGCAGGCTCAGTGGCCATGGCTCACGGGCCCAGCCGCTCCGCAGCATGTGGGATCTTCCCGGACGGGGACACGAACCCGTGTCCCCTGCATCGGCAGGCGGACTCTCAACCACTGGGCCACCAGGGAAGCCTCATCGTATTCTTAAAGATGTTTTCTGTCACCATGCAACTTTTGTATATTTAATTCTCAGACATGAATCTTCTGAGGAAAGTTGGTAAGAGTTGCATGATGAAGCACTTTACTATGGGGTACTCATCAAGAATATACTTAAACCAAAAGACAGCCTTCGTCTCACTCTCATTGTAATTTCCCAGTGAGTCTCCCGAAAAGCTTTAACAATTGCATCTATTATGCGTGAAACATAATTTATTAGCTTGAACAGTCACATGCAGACCCTTTGTGGATGAAGCAGTATAACGCACGTACAGCGTAAGGGGTTATCATCTCCTTTTAAAAACCATGACCTGCTTATAAACCTGTTAACAATATAGTAAAGGACATTAAAGTCCATGGCTTTGGAGTCAGACTTGCATTCAAATATTGTCTCCAAGACCCATTGCTTGTATAAATTTGGGGAAATTGCTTGCCATTTCAGAGTCTCAGCTTCCTCATCTGTTAAGATCGTGAGTAATGCTAGTATTTCATAATGACGTTGTGAGGTGGTGATAGAATTCATGCAGGGCACATAGTATACACCCTGACACATAGTAGTTGTTCAATTCATAACTATAGCTGTTGCCAGTTTCCTCATCTTTAAAACTGGATGATAATACCACTATGATAGTGTTATTGTAAGAACAAAATGGCAGGTGACATCTGGGTGCTATGAAAACACAGGGGAGAATAAGTCCCTGGAAGAGAAGACTTCCTAGAGCAATGAGGTGCCATCTGAAATGTGAAGAATGTGTAGTGTTAGCCAAGCAAAAAGAGTGGAGGAAATATGTCTTAAATGAAATGACCAAGCTTGAGTAACATTTTCTTTATAATTTTATCACACTAGATATATCATCCCTGGTAGTATATGCTCAGCATTGAACCTCTCCAGCATACCCTGGTCCTTCTAAGACCAGCATTAACAGAGAACTTCACACACACTAAATAAGTCAGTAAACATTTGTTGATTCCTGTATAGTATGTCCTTATATTATTATTTTTCCTACTTTAAATACAGAGGAACGCATCCTCTGAGAGGGTAATCATTCAATCAACCAAGGCCATCAATAAGTCAGAGTGCAGAAGCGACCAGAATAAAGATTTCCTGACATATTCTAAGGCAATTTCTGACAGCTATCCCAAAGTGTCTTTCTTTTTCTTTCTTTCTTTTTTTTTTTTTTTGAGGTTAATTTCATTTTCCTCTTTTTTTTAAAAAAATTTACAAGTTATCTTTCTTTTGAGGGCACCTTTAATCAGACGAAAATTAAGTGATTGTTGATTTAAAAACACATAGGAATAAATAAGAAAGGAAAAAGCAGATACGTTGGACTGCATCAAAGTGAAAAACTTTTGTTTCACAAATGTTACCGTAAAGAAAGTGAAAAGACAACCCATAGAATGAGATGGATAAAATATTTATAAATCATGTATCTGATAAATTACTGGTATTTAGAGTATATAATGAGGCAGGAGATAGATGGGCCCCAGGCTGAACAGTTGGAGTTCGTCCCCTATGGACAGATACTCCAAAATAGCAGGAAGGAGGAGAAGCTGAGCCCTGCCCAGATAAGAAATAAAAGACTACATATTCTTCATTCTCGAATTCCAGGAGTGTTTCCCGACTACACGTGTGTAGAAGAGCTCCTTGGAGTTCAAAAAGTGGAGGGGGGGGCACACAGTAGGTGATGTCAACCTACCCATAGACATCTTCACCAGAATCTACCTTGGCTAAGGGATGCACACGCACACATGGGAGGACCTTGAGATATACCAAATACGGACTCAGAGCCAGGCAAAGCAAGATGATTGGCCAAAGGAAACCTGGAAGAAATGTCTCATATAAGTGATTCAAACTAACACAAGGGCACAACTCTCCCTCTGAGCCCACCCATGTACATGCCTATTCACATGTACTATTTTTCCTCCTAATAAACACTTTACTTGTTTCACTACTTTCCGTCTTTGTGGGAATTCATTGCTACAAAGATGAAGGACCAGGACCTTGTCACTGACCGCTGGTCTAGTGGTTAGGATTCAGCACTCTCACTGCCACGGCCTGACTTCAATCTCTGGGCAGGAACCGAAATCCTGCTTCAAGCCAGTGAAGGCTGAGGACACCCGAGATCATAAAGAACTCTCACAAATCAATAAGAGGACAAATAATTAAGTTTAAAAATATGTTTTTAAAATCCTATTTAAAAAGGATTTGAATAGCCATGCAAAGAAGCTGTGCAAATTGCCAAGGAGCACATGAAAAATGCTCAACATCATTACCCATTAGGGAAATGCAAATGAAAACCACAATAAGACAGCACTCCACATCCACTAGGATGGCTACAATCAAAAAAAAAAAAAAAAAAGAAAAGAAAGAAGACGAAAGGAATGAAGGGAGGGAGGGAGGGAAACAAGGATGGAGGGACAGAGAGAGGAAGGAAGGAAGGGAGGGAGGAGGAAGGGAAGGAGGAAAGAAGGAAAACAAAAGAAGAAAGAAGAAAATTGGAACCCTCATACATTGCTGGTGGAAAAATAAAATCACACAACCACTATGGAAATAATTTAGAAGTTCTTCAAAAAGTTAAACGTAGAGATACCATGTTTAACTTTACTATGACCCAGCAATTTCATTTCTAGGTATATATCCAAGAGAAATGAAAACATATATCCCCACGGAAACATGTACATGAATGTTCATACAAGCATTATTAATATAGCCAAAAAGAGGAAATTGCCCAAATATTCATCTACTGATGAAAATATGTTATATCCATACAGCAGAATATTATTGAGTAATAAAAATGAATAAATTACTAATACATGCTACTACAGGGATAAACCTTGAAAACATCATACTGAGTGAAAGAAGGCAATCACCAAAGATCACATATTGTGTGATTCTGTTACTGAGTCCAAGCAGGACAGGTCAATAAATTGAGAGATGGGTTATTGGGACAAGGAATAGTGACTTTATTCAGAAACCAGAAGACCAAGAAGATGGTGGACTGGTGTCCCAAAGAACCATCTTGCCCAGGTTTGGATGCTGTTTTCTTTCACAGAACAAAGAGGGAGAGGTGAGGAGGTAAAGCAAAAAAAAGGTGATAAGTTGTTGCAAATATTTCCTGGTTCTGGCCAGACTCCAGAGGGGATTTGTTAATGTCTTCTTTCCTGCAGCCATTCACATGTGGGCCTGGTCAGGATATTTCCTGTGAGCTTAAACAAAGGTATTTTATATTATTATTTTTTTTTTTATGGCCGCATTGGATCTTCGTTGCTGCATGTGGGCTTTCTTTAGTTGCTTGGAGCGGGGGCTACTCTTCGTTGCGGTGCATGGGTTTCTCACTGCAGTGGCTTCTCTTGTTGTGGATCACGGGCTCTAGGCACGTGGGCTTCAGTAGTTGTGGCACATGGACTCAGTAGTTGTGGCTCGTGGGCTCTAGAGCACGGGCTCTAGAACGCAGGCTCAGTAGTTGTGGCATACGGGCTTAGTTGCTCCACAGCACATGAGATCTTCCCGGACCAGGGCTCGAACCCTTGTCCCCTCCATTGGCAGGCGGACTCTCAACCACTGCGCCACCAGGAAAGTCCCAACAAAGGTATTTTAGCTTAACGCTCAAGCATGGAAAGCAGGGTCCCCAGAGATTGGCCATTATGTGTACTTTAAGCTGTAGGCAACATCCCTTTAGTGACTAGCTTGTAGCAAAAGGAATAGAATACAAAGGCTAAAGTAAAAGAAGCAGATCCAATATGGAATCTTATTCTTCCCTATTACAATTCTATTTATGTGAAAGTCCAGAATATGCAACTCTATAGTGCCAGAATATAGATCGGAGTGCCTAGGCTGTGGGATGGATCACACTCAGGTATAATTGGCCTGGGCTGAGGATGGGCAGCTGCTGGAGAATGACTCCTAACTGGCAAAGGATTTTTTGGGGGGGTGATGAAAATATTCTAAACTTAGATTGTGGTGATGGTTACTCAACTCTCTGAATATATTAAAACCATTTAATTTGGTGAATTGTATGATATGTGAATTACATCTCAGTAAAAATGTTTTTAAAAAACCAAAAGCATATGGGGGCCCATGCACGCTTATCAAAAGATGGTCAAAAGACCAAAACTCATTGCACTTCTGAGATCCTTTTGATATTTATTGACATTATGATATTTACTGATATTTTAAGAAATGTATGTATGCATGAATTCAAAACATCCTGATGTAAAAATTAAACTACTTTTTTGATTTAAGTGAAACTGCATTGAGGAAACTCAAAATTAAATTTGTTAAAGTAATATACCACCACTGAAGAGTTATTTGACTTTCTCCATTTATCATGTTAAATTTTTATAACATCTTCTGAATTGTTCTTTAGGTATGTAAAGTTGTGGTACTGTTTTGCTGGACAATATTTAAGTATTAAGGCATCATACCCAACAATTACAGTAATATACGGATATCCCATTCTTCTAACTGATGGTAATAGATAAACCTCCATTAACATAATAAGATTGTTTCAGAACGATTATAATGCACCAGCTGGACACAGAAAACGACTTTGATTTCTTGTCCACTGTCCTCTTAAGCCTGGCCTGCTTGCCACTTGGATGATATCTTGAGAATTCCATAAAAAAACTCATCCAATCACTTTTAGCTACAAATATAATCTCATTTTATCAAGTCAAATGTCTAGTGCAGGGTCAGACTCAAAGTTCTAGATTCAAGCCTAGTTACTGCTTATTCCCTCTCACAGCTCAATGCTGTATTGTGCCTGGACACCTGTAGCAGGGAAGGGGTGGGCAGATACCTCCCCCACTTCAGCTTACTCATTAGCCATGGTTTCTGATCCCTCCCAGATCAGACTGAGGAATGTGGATCAGAGACCTGGAAGGGGAATTTGAAATCACTCAGCCAAGAAGGCATGAAGGGACTGACATTCTACTCACATTCTTCTCACCAACCCACATGCCCTGGTATGGACTGTGTCCATTGGGAAAAAGAGGCACCCTTCACATCTGCCGATGATCACCATCCGTTCACAATACTTTCATCCATGGGTGGGACTGCATCTCCTTCAAGACAGTACCATTTACTATTCTTTTTAAACTAGGAAATTTTCAGCATCATAAAGATAGTACTCCTGTGTACCATCACTCACCTTAAACAATTACCTAATCTTGGCAGATATCTTTTCATTTCGTATCAAGGCATTCTTCAATAGGCTACCAGAAGCCTTGAACGAATGCACTGTATGTAAACTTGCTTCAACAGCTGTCTCATACTGTGCCTCCCAGCTACATAATCCCTCTCTCCACTGTCCTCACCACTTGTCTAAATCACACCTGCCCTGACTGCCCTGGTGTACTCACCCCTTTCTACTTTGAAAAAGCCCAAAGCATTCAGTACCAGTTCATTGGGAACTTTTCTAATGAGAAGCTATGTTCTTCCCATCTTTCCTCTTCCTCCTTCTTCTTCCCTCCCTTCCTCCTTCATCCTTCACTTTCCTCCTTCATTTTCTCTCTTTCTCCCTTCTCCCCTTGCTCTTTATTTCTAACCTTTTATTTCCATCTAATATGTGTACTTAGTTTAAAAAGTCAAGTGGTATTCGTTTAACTAAAACTATTTCTAGATTTTTTCCCCAATTTTATGAATTTTCGGTTTACTTCCTTCTAAAAAAGCATTAGGATTTAGTAGTCTTATGTCAATGCCGGCCTATGTACTTCCATTTCCCCCGTCTTTCCATGACAGTTACAGCATACTTTTTAAAATCAACATTGGATGTTTGCATCATCATGTTTAAGTTAAATTTTTGTTCACTTTAAGACTTGTGGTTATATACCAGTATGTACACTGTATATATAGTTACACATCCTTACTTGAGTAACTTTTAGTTTTTCCTGAATTTAACAATTGCCCCATTTACTTGCTTGAATCTGTCATTAATGTACCATATTCTGTCCAATTGAGCTCTAAACTCTTATGAATGCAACTGGGCATACTGGGTTTATGGTTTTCATGGTGAAACCCCTCCTAGAAGCCTCTGTTTTCCCATTCTGATGTGTACTGATCACTCTGTTATTCTCAGCACAGTTATTTTCCTGGGACTTTCCTTTAACTTCATCTCAGGAATTCCCTTAGCTCTTCTCTCTCATTGGATCCCATTTCCTGAATAATTTGTCTTCCTCGATTTGTGCCCTTGATTTGGAGCACATATACCTGTATCCTCCCAAGAAAGTGATTGTGTCTGGGCTCTATGGGGTGAGGAGGTATGTGTGGAAGGAGAGAATAGATAATTATTTTTAAATTTTGTTGTGTGTCTGAACATGTCTTTATTCTATCTAATACTTGATTGATAATTTGGTTGGGTGTAGAATTCTATGTTTTTAATCATCTTCCCTTAAAATTGTGAAAATTTTGCTCATTAACTTCTAGCTTCCAGGGTGGCTATTGGGAAGTCCAAGACCATTTTGATGCTGATACTTCTCTTCAAGCTTTTAAAATACTCCCTTTATAAGGGTCCTTTTCATTCATTACATTGTATATACATGAATTCTTTAGAATATGTATTCCAGACATTTAAGTGCTCACCGTATGCATTCATATATTTAGCATTCATGTAAGGAGTTCTATGACATTTTCTTTTATTATTTCCTACCCTCCATTTCCTATTTTCTCAGTTTCTAGAGAAATCCAGGTTTATGGATTGCAAGTGTCTTCTCTCAGACTAGTAAATTCTGCTAAAACTAGTCTTCCATTCTCCTGCCAAGTAGGATATAAGTCTGGCAGCCTCAATCTGGGACCTCTGGGAGAAGGGAGGAGAAAGTGTGGCCCAGCAGCATCACCATTTAGAATGCAGATGATCACTTAATGCCTTCATTTTCGGTGTTGGCCTCCCTTCTGTGGTCACTGTGTCTGGTGTCCACCAGTCCAGAGCCTCACTTTGATGGGACTCTTGATGATAACCTCATTTCTTCTGCAGTCAGGAGAGACAGCTGATCAGCTGTGTAAATGAGAAAAGGCAATCAGGGGATACAACTATTCCCTACAAGTTTTCAATCGATTCATCTGGGGTTAGCCTCCTTCCCACCTCCGCTTTCTGAGCTGCCTGAGTCTTTAGGGTTCTGTTGTCGCTCTTGGCTTCTCTCCATCAGGGGTGTAAATTTCCAGAAAGGTCAAATCTCTTTGAGTTATCACTTGCCCATGACTCCTCTGCTTTTATACCTGCTCTTCTCTTGGATTTTGTCCTTCAGGGGCTTTTGGGAGATAAGCGTATGTGTTCAATCTGCCACATTTAATTAAAGTCTGTTTCATTGTTTCTTTCAGACCATTTGCCCTTTGGTCAAAATATTTTCTCTTCTTCTCACTTTATTCTTCCCAGCCTCCAATGACACCAAAGCAGTGTCTGTAGTCTGCTACAGAGCTGTAAAGTGGATGGGAAAGTCATAGCAGGACTGGTTTTCAAGATGACAGGGTGTGAGGGAGAAAGTGAGGTAGGTGGCCGGAATTCAGGGACATCCATCCATGCTCAGCCTAGGCTGCAGGCCTGGATCAGACTCAGGGGATATTGGCCTGGGCTGAGGATGGGCAGCTACTTGTTTCCAGTTGCTCTAGTTTCCTGGAGAGGAAAAGGCAGGCCTATAGGAATCATCTGGACTTGGTCACAGGAGCTTCTCAGATACCCAAGTGAATCCAGAGGCCATCATTGTCACTAGCTCCCAGTTTCACCACCCGTGGACATGCAGTCAAGACATCTAAAGAAACAAAAGATAAGACTGGTCTCCAGAGCTCTCCGCTGCATTCCTGTCACAGCTCCAGGATTTGCTAGGTGTGGGCCCCACCTCAGAAAGCTTGCTTAACCTCTGAGCCTGTTTTTTTCAATTGTAAAATAGGATCAGTAGGCATATCTTCCTCCCAGGGTTGTTGTAAAGATTAAATCTGTTAATACACATAAAAGGCTTAAAATAGTTTCAAGTACTTAGTAATGACTCAAAAAAAAAAAAAAATGGTGTGTAGGGGTGTTCAATTGTGCTTCACGCTGGACACATAGTAAGTATTAAACAGACCGTTTTTGACCAGATGAGTAAAATATATCTGGAGACAATCATATAGGACTATCTTTGTCTCTGACTTTTATGGTCAGTTTCTATGCTTGGCAACAGAACTGTCAAAGAACTCTTTTCATAGTTACTTTTAGTTGGAATAATTAGCCACATAACACTGCAATTGAAGAGACATACACTTTCAAGTCATTTCCAGTCACACCACCAGATACAGAAATCATGACTGATTAACCAAGAGCAAGAGCTACGCTTTGTTTGGTCCAGTAACAACCCTGCCCCGGGCACATCGGCACAGTCTTCCAGGACTCTGAATGATCAGCAAGGAACCAAATGGCTGGTAATTTCTAATTTATAAACACTGCTTGACGTAAGCAGTGGGCATTCTGCCACACTGCAATGGCCTGAAATGGCCCAACCACTTTTCAGTGCACTAAAAGCAATTTCAAGGGACTTAATGACTCTTTCCCCACCTCTCTGTTGGGGTCCACAGACACCATTGGATGGAGATGCCTTTGAGTGGCCTCAGGATAAAGAGTTCAGGTTACCGCTTCACGGGGTTTCCAGCTGAACAATGAGTATATTGTGAAGGTCCCAGCTCTCAAAGTAATCAAAGTATAAAGAGGGAAATAATACAATTAAACCTTTAAGATGTGTACATTTCTCTTTGGTTTTTCAAAACTGATCTCCACTTGACAAGAATTTTTTTGGCAAAGAAGTCAGAAATTAGCATTCTTTGGTACACATTGAGATCTTGACTAAAATGAGTCTCTGGGTACAAAGATGAAAACAAAGAGAAGCAACTAGTACTACTAGGGGAGGGGGGTGGAATCCTGTTAATAAACAAAGTGTTCCAGTAAGACAGATAAAAAACTAGCTTAAGTTAAACACAATTTTTATTGTTCAAAACAGGGAAAACTTTCCTCTTGCTGATAGCATGGGAAGACTATACATGAGTAATGGAAAGAACTGAGATCATTCCTGGTGGTAAAAGAATGTTCTCTGGTTGCTGTGACCCCCTAGAAGTATCACCCCTGGAATCACCTCTGCAGTTCCATTCTGTTCTCAGGGGCTTATGCATGATCTGTATTCTCTCTCACTTTCAGTTTACTTGGCAGATACAGTCACGTCCTTGACCCCTGTTAAATAAGCCTGGTGAGATGCTCCTCTACCTGTCAGATGCCTTCTCTCTGGCTACTCCAAAGTCATTTCTCATCTCCTGTCATCATCCCTTTTTGTGGCAGCCATCCTCCCTCTGTGACCTGAGCCCAGGTTGCTACACTCAGATGAGCCATCCTTGGACCTTGCCAGGGTCTCGTGCTGTGGCCATATGATACTGGTTGTGATTTCTCCACACCTGGTTTTCAGTGCATGGGCAGAAATCATTACCCTTTCTCTAGAACTTTACCTCCTCTTCTCTCTTCTCCATTACCTTAGACCAAGCCAGATTAGAAACACCATGCATGTGCTATAGCCTCTTCCTGCTTCTCTGGTGGATGAATTATTGGAGATTCGGGGCACCTGAAACCTTGTCTGGGTCTGGAAGGGCATTGAATGAAAGGCAGACACCCAGACATCCCTTAGCAACTCTGAATGCCATTAGACTGGTGTCCTTCCTCCAGCAAGGTGCCTTTGATCAAGGACTCATCATCATTTGTCTAGACAAGATCCTGATGTGTTTAATGAAGCTAGTCTTACAAGAACCTCAGGCCAAGCAAGAGCACCACCCCAGGACCAACCTTAAAAAATGTGTGCTCAAGAACCCAAATGGAGTTTCTGGGCCATGTTTTTTTCTGGGCAGTATGATGGTATGATACAGAACTACGTACTGGTGGAATGTCCCTGAAGATGATTAGAGATACGCAGTAATTTATAGGGTCCACTGCTGATTACCATTGACTTGTTCTCCACTTTTTCACATTTATGGTAGAAACAACTTCTCTGGGAAAGGAAAGAATTTGCCTGGTTCTTCACATCTGTAATTTTCTGACATTTAAAGTCTGGATTAACATTTACTGTGTTCCTGATCTACTCTACCCTATGTAAATAGACACCAAGACCTCTGACTTTGAAGGAAGTAGGAAATTCCCAGCATTGACGTCTTAAGGAAATGACACTGACCAAAGTCAATCACCTAACTCTGGAGAAAACCTTTCAATGATAAGACCTCCTTTGGTCACCTAGACTGCCACCTCTTGGAAGAGTTCAAAACAGACTTATAAACTCAGGTTTCAAGGGATCAGGTCAATGGTTTGGTGTATTTCACCACCCCATCAGATAAATTAGAAGCACCCAACAAAGAAAATATCATGTCTATTAAGGTGGACTATTCAGGACATTGGGATTACTCCAATTCCAGAAATTTTCTGTCCCTACAACTTCTAGCTATGCTGAATGAAATGACTCAGTAAAAACAACTGATAATTAGGGTTTTTAAATGAAACTGATCACTCAACATGGTTCAGAGATCATAGAATGCAACTATGACCATCAGACTCCTCTCAGATATTTGGCTATCACCCTTAGGCTTTCCTACTTGACCTGCTACGCTCAGCTCTTTAATCTTCCAGTACTTTTCATCCCCCAAATCCTGGCTTTAAGGTCTCTTGCTATTTTAGCACTCCATTGGAACTTCTTTAATGATTTTTCTTTTAACATCAAGCTCTTGCTAAATTCTTGGGATTTCAGCAGGGATATTTCTCTGCAACTTTTGGCTTCACAGGGCACCAACTTTCACTCCCACACTGTCATCATGGCCAAGTCAGCTCCCGTAAGCTCCTGTTTTCTTGTTAGAAGAGGATGATTATACATTGACTGCCTAAAGAGGCATTGCAATATAAAATATCTTAATTTTTAAACTTTTTGCTCTACCTATATCGCCCCCCCCTTCCTACTCAAGTACACAATGCTGTAAGCTAACCTCAATTCATTTTTTGGAAACTTCATTCAGATGTCCTATTACAGTCTTTTGTCTGTACATCCACAGGCATGTCCTCATGCTGTTGACCCTGAATTAAGCAAGCCATTGATACACACAAACATGCTCACAAAAAATATCACTCTGTCTTTTAGCCTTAATTCTTGCTTGCAACTCTATTGCCTTTGCTGTATCTTGATGATAGGATTCTTGGCCACCATTTTTCCTTGGGTTCAGTTAATTAAGTCACTACTTCCAATCTCTGCCATTTTCTCTCTACTAACCACCCAGCCATCTTTACACAGCACTGAATTCTGAAACAATCCTAGGAGCTAACACTGAAAAAGAAGTGTATGCTCTGAAGAACAGAACCAGGACAGGTAAGGCAAAGTTACAGTGAGAGAAATGGTATCTTAATAAAAGGAAAATCTAGCTATGTGGGGTATCTTGCAATGAGCTGGCTGCCACAGAAGTAATGAACTGAACACGAGTAAATATATTTAAGTCAAGGAGGAATGATTAACACAAAAAGACATTCTTTGGAAAGAGATAAATGAGAGAGCACCAAAGAGTCTTTCTACCTTTAATATTATATAAGAACAAGATATTAAATACAGTTAAATACTTAAGTGTAACTGGACATTAAACTCAGTTTTGTATGAAGCACCAAAGGCTGAGAGTAAACATACCCAAGTGAGGTGAGGGGGACAGACTCCCCTGAAAAGGACATGCTAAGTGTATGAAACTGATTCTGCCAGCATAGGGAATTGCCATAGCAGCCAGGAAAAGAGAATTGTTGAAGAGGAAGGGGTAATCAGAGTGTCCTGCTCCACCTTCTCAAGCCAAGTCTGAGCTTGGAGTGAATAGCTTGATTTGTATTCCTGGAACTGGAGGGAGGCATAGGAATAAGGAATGAGGCCAGATACAAACTTAAAAAATTTAAAGGCAACAGGAGTAACTAAAGCTGCCCACTGGGAGACAGAGAAAGGGGGGGTCCTGGGAAGGAGGTGGGACTTTCCCCAATAGGCTCAGTTTCCCCATGGGGCATATGGAGTTGGCCTTGAGCCATTCTGAAGGAATCTTAACCAAGAGGGCTGCTTAAAGAGCAACAAGACCCTAAAAAAGAGAATCTATGTGTGATGAAGTGCTATGGTTCCAGGGACTGAGAGAGGGAATGGGAAGCTGACAGTTGAATGAAGCATCCAATTATCCATTAATAGCCAAGGAATACACTCCGCCATAAGTGGAGGCCCTTTGTGTGTTTGAGGACATATGGAATAGATTGCCTGGACTGATAGAGAGTTTAGGGAACTATCATTGGAGCTTTATATTAGGACCACACTTTGAAGGGCCCTAACTGCCCACCTAAATCCTACAGTACAAACGAGTAAGTGGAATTCAGCATCGTTATTGGACTGAGTAAGGTCATGATGTTAAATAATTGGGAAATATATTCTTCCATGGGCCCACTCATTTCCCTATTATGGACCAGATTTTCCCCAAATCAAACTGAACCAATTTCTATTGAGGTCTACTCTTTCATATTCTTTCCTTTATCCTTATACTCAGCTTTCTCCCTTCTAAATTTTTTGTTTGTTCGTTCATATACAATGAAGTCATATTTAATATTGTCTTCACTGTTCCATGCTAGTGTTACTTTGCCTGCTAAAATCACACCTACTTTCTACTATTATTATCAATTTTATCAGACATTCCTTATTCCATCTCTCATTCACCAAACCCAAACTTTCTATCTGATGTTTTCCTCACTTTCTTAGACCTGTATCTCCTTATATCATCAAATCACTTTCCTTGAGACTTTGCAAACTCAACTCAAAACTGCAGATTCTGCAGAATCCTTTAGGGCATTCTCCTAAAGGAAAAATCCTAAATTAAAATGATTGAAAATTATATTCATCCCCCAAAATTTCACTGTGACCCACATCACTCCCACCTTCTATTTTATTCTTACGTAGCCTGGGGTCTTCTTTGAACCAGGGCTGTGTTTTTAAGGAGATGTAGAGTTTACCCAAGTAAATGTCTCACTATTTAAAATTGCTAATGATAACAGTACTTAATTAGATTAAATGCTTTTGGCAACTTTCTAGCTCTGAAAGTGTTTCCTAACAATAACTATTGATGATACTAATCGATAAGCATGAAAAGCATGAGTGACTTCTATATCTGTAAAACTATTTTTCAGTACCCATTACTATGGTCTCTTGAGACTACTTTGCATACTTTCATTTGTTTACTTGATGCTAAATGCTGGAACTGCTTTTGTGGGACACATATAAGGAAAGTGTCTCTGGTCTCTGAAGTCTTTCCTGCTTCATCAAAATTCATTAGAGAAGAAAAGTGACTATTCTGGCAAATATCCATAGTATTTCACTGCAGTGTTTGCATTTTATTAAACTAACTCATTTAAAATTAAAACTCATATTTTATACAGTACTATTTGTTTCCTTTATTTTACATAGTGGCACTACTCAAGTGTAGTTTTAAAATAAGCCTATAGAGAAGGGCTTTATTTTTGCTTTTTTTGTTGTAACTGTTGAGGATATATGTATGTATGTGTGTGTGTGTATTTTAAGAATTCCTTTAGGTTTATTCAACTTCTTTCATTTTCTTTTGTTTGTGTAACTTAAAAATCAATAATCATTTTCTTGCTTCATGTTAAATAGTTCAGATAAAATGCAAAAGCAAGAAATTACACCTGATACTTGAAAGTTGCTCTTCCTGACAGCGCTTCATCTTTCTTCATGACCATATTGGCTTTTCTCCCAGCCCATCCGTTGCTTGATGTAAGTGTTATAAATTGCTCTAAAGTTCCATAAAGCATAATAAACATAAATCAATATTTCTTGGTTAAAATCTTAGAAATGCTGATCCAGCCCAGATTAGTTATAGATGTCTTAAACCCATCCTGTCCCTTGGTTATTTTATTTTACCAGAAGCCACTTCTGGGCTCAAGAATGTCTCTCTTTTTGTTTTCCTCTCTGACCCTAGTCACACAGACACTTTCCGTGACACATCAGGACAGATTGTGGGGAAGTTATCATTCAGCAGCCTTAGAAAAGCCCCATTCTTTTTCCTTCTGGCCTCTGATCCTGGCAACTTTGGAAGAGTGACGTGACAGTCTCAGACAAATTTAGACCACAGGCCAGCAATATGTCAAGCTCGTCTGAGGCAAATTCCAGTTTGTCATGGGAAAAAAAAAATGTTCATTTTCTTCTGAGATTCCATGAATTAAGCCAAAGCCCACTTCTTTCCTTCTGGCTTGCAAATGTAGCATCTGATCTAAATGGAACACCTGCAGACTGCTTCATGATAAAACCGACCTGATTGAATTTCCACTCTCCTTGGAATTTTTTAATATGATTATATGCTGTACCCTTGGATATAAAAGCACATCCCGCTCCTGGAAATGACAGCTTGCCCCTACAGCCAACTGATGCTATTTATGTGGCATTGTTGTTATTTATTCTCATCTCAAAGGGAATGATTGAATGGCTTTGTGGTTTCTCCCAAGAAACTGTGGAGCTATATAGTATGAAATCTGCAAGCTCAGGTGATCATCTTTCTTGAGGAGATTTTCACAGGAAGCTCTTTGGAAATTGCAAGAAAATGTTGGTAGGACATTAGACAAAGTGGTTTTATTAGGCTTATTGACTGAAAGCTCACTTTTCATGCAAATTGTGACCCAGTGTGCTTAGAGGACAGACTGTCTTCTCCTCCAGACCTCATCCCCCTCCAGCCAAAAGCAATGCTCTTTCCACCCACTCCCAGGATACCTGAAAGCAGGTATGTGTATCATGGGAATGAGAGTAAGGAGAATTAGATGGACCTTCCACTTGCCCCAGTCTGAAAAACTGCTATTAGCCTTTCATTCCTTTGGATTCTGAAAACTGTTTGATCAATAGAAAAAGAAATATAAATGACCTCTAAATATATAAAAAGATGCCAAACTGGTCTCATAATAAGGGCAATATAAATTAAAAATATACTCAGATATAATTTTTTACTAATGAGATTAGCAATACCAAAATTTAACACATTTTTTTTGGTGACCCTTTGAACAAACAGGAATCCTCTTAGCATTGTTGGTGGGTGCTGTCCTGATGGAGGAGAATTAGGAAGAGCTATCAAACTTATAAGTGCAATTACCCTTTGGTTTTAGCAATCCCAATCTTGGGAACTGATCCTTCAGTAAAAATTGCACATATGAATGAAAAATATATACAGTTATACATTGAAAAACTCTAAATATCACGACTTCAAAACAACTCAAGTTCCATCAATAAGGGACTGGTTAAATTAACTATGAGATATTCACCCAATGGAATATTATACAGCAGTATAAGAGAATGGGGAAGCTCATTATATACTGATATGGAAGTATCTCTAGGTTGTATCTTTTTTTTTAACATCTTTATTAGAGTATAATTGCTTTACAATGGTGTGTCAATTTCTGCTTTATAACAAAAAAAAAATATGAACGCTTCACGAATTTGCATGTCATCCTTGCGCAGGGGCCATGCTAATCTTCTCTGTATCGTTCCAATTTTAGTATATGTGCTGCCCAAGTGTGCACTAGGTTGTATCTTTAAATGGATAAATGAAGACACAGAGCAGTTCATATATAGCAATATATGTTTATATGGAAAAAGGGAATAAGAATTCATCTTTATTCTTGCTTCGTATTTGCATAAAGATATACTGAAAGGATACTTAAGAAATTAATAACAGTGGTTACCTGTGGAAAGGAACAAGATGGATGGGGTCAGGGAAAGGAATAAGAATTATCAGTGTTTACTGCTTTTATTTTTGAACCATGTGTAACCTACTAAATTTTTTTAGAGACAGTATATTTATGTATTTAAGTATTTATTTTGTAAAGCATTTTTTATTGTGGTAAAATATATACAGCTTAAAATCTGCCACTTTCACTATTTTTAAGCATACAATTCAGTGGCATTAATTACATTCACAATATTGTACAACCCTCAGTATTGTCAACTTCCAGAACATTTTCATCACCCCAAACAGAAACTCTTAACAATTAAGCAGTAACTTTCCATTCTCCCTTCCCCCAGCCTCTAGTTACCTCAAGTCTTCTTTCCGTCTCTATGACTTTGCCTATTCTAGAAATTTCATATCAGTGGAATCATATAATATTTGTCTTTTTGTGTCCAGTTTATTTCACTTAGCATGATGTCTTCAAGGTTTATGCATGTTGTACCATGTATCAGAACTTCATTTCTTTTTATGACTGAATAATATTCCACTATATGCATAAAACACATTTTCTTATCCATTCATCTGTTGATGGACACTAAGGTTGTTTCTTCCGTTTGTCTATTATGATTAATGCTGTAATGAACATTAGAGTAAAAATATCTGTTTGAGTCCTTGCTTTCAAGTCTTTTGGCTATACACCTAAGAGTGGAATTGTTAAGTTATTTGGTAATTCTGAGTTTAACTTTTCAAGAAACCACCAAGCTGTTTTCCACCATGGCTGCACCTTTTACATTCCACCAGCACCGTACAAGGATTCCAATTTCTCTACACTGTCGCTAACACTTGTTATTTTCCATTATTTTGAATGTAGCCATGGTAGTAAGTGCAAAATTGTATCCCATTGTGGTTCGACCTGCTCAGAAATTTTAAATTAATGAGAAGACTGTCATAAATATCTTTTATTAAACTATAATACCTGTGAAAAAATACTACAATTCTGTTATTAAATCAAAAAGTCAGTTGACAGCTTGCAGACATCAGGTTGTTAAGGGCCTGCGACTGGGCAGGTCCTATCTTCTGAATGTACATAAAAGGCACCTACAACCATGGTTATTAATATCACATGTCTACCAGAAGCTAACTGCTTTATGCCATTGATCTTTCCCCACATTCCTGTGAGATAGATATTTTAATCCACTTTTTACAGATGAGGAAGCTGAGGGTCTTCTAGGATAAAGAACATAGCCAAAGTCAGACCCCTAGTAAATTGAAATGCCAGGATTCAAACAAATGTCTGCTTGATCTCCAGTCCTGAGCGCTCTCTGCCATAACAAGGCTTCAGAGGGAGGGAAACAACCAGGAAGGGACAGAAGACAATCAGGTGACATTTTAATTACTTCCAATCTTGCACGAGTTGGCTGTCATTTAAATGGGTTTTTTGTCCAGGATTTATTCCATTAAGCCCAAGTCTTTTCTTTTCTTCCTTTCTTCCTGCGGTGTGTGCCCTAACTTGCGCCATTTTCTCTGAAATCTCAGATCCACAAACACTTTGCCAAAGACCACAGGGCTTCCTGCTAGCCTGGCACCTGAGGGCCTCTCCTTTCTCTGTGACTTGTGAACGCCCCAGGCTTCAGACCACAATTTCAAATACACTTCCAGCTAAGTGACAGTTCCTCTACAGAAAGGAATGAGGTACAAGGCAGAAGAGATAGGCTGAACTCCAAGCTAGTCTGAACTGGGTCCTAGCAGAAAGAGAGTGCACCCAATGGTCAACTCATTCCATCCATGTACTGACAGGTGGAATGAGTTGCCAGCCCCTTCCATGGATATCACGTTCTGCTTCGGGCACCGTGTCTACATCTGTGAACAGCTGCTGCCAAATGCTGCTTGGAGATGGCCTGCCTGCCCACCCCCCCACCCCCACCAAACAGAGTCTGCTATAGAGCAAACCAATCACCTCTTTACCAGGTGCACATATGGGTGGGGCCATTAACAAGACCTGGGCAACCGTCATCACACAGAGTAATATCAAACCCTGGGAAATTTATGATCTTGCCAATGAAGCTAAGCTCTTTCTCTGTAGAAACGCAAGGCAACTTTTACCACTTCATCTCAACACAAAGAAGCATTTAAGGAACTATATTACAATAAAAGCATTTCACTTGGAGAAGAATGTGTCACAACGAGATATTACTTCAAGACAGATTTGTGTCCCTTGAATGGTGATATAAAAATAATCTTAAAAAAATTTAGCCCAATTTATAAGAAAATCTTTTGTATATATATATGGAGGCTACTCGTTCAGAAAAAAACCCAATTCTGACTCTGTTGGGTAGGCTGTTAGATTCAGGCTCAAAAGGAAGGTCAAAGAAAGTGCGATCTGAAGCTTCTTGGAAAGATCTGGAATATATATGCCACCCTGCTTCTTCCCTCATGCTACTTGTATCATTGTGACCATCCACTAAACCCAGAACACTACAAGACTCTGTTCTTACCTTCCCCCCCCCCCACTTTAATTATTTTTAAATAGTTTTGAATAATAAAATTAAAACGTGAATTTATTTTCATTGTAAACTTTAAGTAAAAGCGAAATCTCCTTAACTCTCCCCAATCTCATTCCACATGGGCATTTTCTATAATCAGCTTAGTGTGTACCATTCTGGGTCTTTTACAAACATTTACACTGACATAAGTACATTGTGACCCAGCTCTTTGATGAATAAACAGCTTTTCAACAAATATTTTTTGAGCACTTACTATTCAGAAGGCTTTGTTTCAGGTACAGGGGATATGAAAAGATTAGGTTATAATATATTGAGCACTTAACTTATGCCAGGACTTGTGCTGAGGAATTTACCTTTAATTTTGGATTTAATCAGCACAACAACCCTGAAGAGGTGTACTACTCTTTGTTCTACAGGTGAGAAAACTGAAGTTCAGAGAAGCTAGATGATTTACCCAAGGTCAGAGATGATAGATGATAGAGCTCAAATTCAGAGGAGTGGCTGTGGAGAGCCCATAGTTTAATGACACAGCATGACAATGTACTGAAATAATAGTCGGCGTTGCCCCAGTGTTCAAGACACTCCTCCTAGGGCTTTACATATTTTGACTGATTTAATGTTGGCAACAACACGAATATGTAGTGTTATCAGCCCCCATTTTACAGATGTGGATACTGAGGCTCAGTGAGGTTAATTAATTTACCCTAGATTATGCTGGTAATAAGTGCCAGAGCTGGGATTGGAATCCAGACAGTCTGGTTGCATTGCTTCATCCCTTAACTTCTACGTTACACTGTTCAACCCAATATTATGTGCACTGATGCACACTCATGCTTAACAACTATGCAGCTCTTAATCATGGTTGCTTAGAGGTTTGAACAACAATGAAAAATGCTTCCTTATAATGTAAATAAAATAATGGAATTCAGAATCATATATATGGTATGATCCTAATTATATCCAATAGATGGTCGAAAAAATTTTAGTAAGAAATTCACTTTTTTGAAGTCTACTTTCTTTAAGGAAGGTTGTATAAAAAATATGAGTAGAAACAAAAGCAAATTAAACATTTTCACCCTGATTTACACCACAGTCTAGTTCTTCACGTTAACTTTACTCTTCAAACAACAGAAAGTGGGTGGCACTTTAGGAATTGGGAAAGAGGCCGGCTCCTCAAGCACACATTTGTTTCTCCTGTTGATGGGTGTTTTTTCCCTTGCCATTTAGAAAAGGTCACCAAGTCTCTGTGTTCTCTTAATTCACCTGAGATTTGGTGGGAGGGTGGGCAAAAGCAAAAGTGGCCAGACAGTCAGCAGATCTGACACCCACCTGCACCCAGCCTCCTGGAGGAGATTATGCCGGGTTGTGAGATGTGGTGGCCAGGAGGTGAGTGTTTTTGGAGGAGGGGAGGTGGAAACAGGAGAACTGACCAGAGGTATAGGGAACTTCTCCCATCCCTGGGAAGTAGCTGGGCTTTTTTCCCCAGGTTCCTCAGTGAATGGAGACCAGTCCCCACACCCATGGTGACACCTAGCCCACTAGTAATATGACTTGGAGGGATAGTGCAAACATATGGTGAAGGATTGGGGGAAAGAGGGGAGGCAGGGGCTAAGTAGTAAAAACCATGCACTGGGAGGCCATATCAAGGATCCCTATGCCTGGCTTTAAAAAGTTAGATACCTGTAGTGACCAGTACAGAATGAAGAAAAAAAGTCCCTTTCCAGAATGTTCTTGAGACTGCAAAAGAGCACATAACATTTTTGGGAAGACATCCCTTCACTCAACTTCCATGCAGTATAGGGGTTAATAATGATTGAACCTTTCCTCCAACTCTGCTGGTGAGACCTTAGATTAAATTTGATTTGAAGATTGAAAGGAACACGACATTCTAGGTAGAGAAAAGACACAGGAAAACCTCAACTGTTGTTCTCTTTAGGTGGTGGAATCATGGGTTATTTTTTTTCTTTATCATTTTCTGTATTTTCAAGTTTTCTATGATTGTCACTTGTTCCTTACAAAATCATAAAACCAATTACTTTTTAAAAACTCTTATTAGTTATGTCACTTCACCATCCATCTGGCTTACTCATGCTTTATTTTCATCTAGACATTTTTACACTGCAAATGTTTGTTACAAGTAGGACAGCTATGATTTTTTCTCTAGAATCCAGTCCAAGAATTTGCATTTAGATATATGTAAATGAAAGCAATTTAGGCCAACATTATTCTATATGCTACTTGAAAAGAATTTTTAAAGTGTTAAGGAAAACTAGAGGGATTTAATCACTTTGTTCCATGCCAAACTCTAAGTCCAGAATCAGGCCATAAATGATGGCAGGGGCCAGGCCAGCAACACCTCGACTAATGCTCCCAAGTGGTCATTCTGGCAACTAATTCCAACTTTGAAGAAAGGGAAACTGGGCCAAATATACAGGCCTAAGAGAAAACCCCCATAGGCTGCTTGCATAATTGGAACAGCTACTTTGCAACTTCTCCTTGAGTCAATCACTGGTTTACAGTTATAGTTATTCACTTCAATTAGATGTGAACTGATACCAAAAATAGATGGGCTGTGTCAAGTTACTTTATCTCAGACGCAAGCGAGTCTATTATAATCCTATATAGAAACTAGTGCTTTTTAGAGACCACCTGCAGACAGATCTGTCTTTATCCAGACCTGCAAATGCAAACTGGATCCTAGGCTTCAGATCAGCACCAGGTCATCATCAGGCTTCCTAGGGACTCCCTGTGTTGGTCTCATATATATGAGATTTTCTGAAGAATCCTAGTTGCTCGGTATCAATCCTTTCTTTTGTGCCCCACAGTCTCGCCTGTGATTTGCCTTCCAGTTTTTGCAAGAACTTTTATCTACAGAACACTGTTTCCCTGAGCCACACCACTATGGATTGGAGTTTATTGTCCCAATGTAAGCTAGCTGAATAAATGCAAACTAGAACCTAATGTTCAGCCTTGCAGGATTTCCTTGAACCTGCTTGCCTGCGTCTAAGGGGTGCTTGGGCAACTGCTTGCCATTCATGGCTGTGGGCCTGAGCCATCCTTGCTAAAATATCTGTCCCTTGGTATCATCTCCTCCCACCTCATTTAACCCAGTAATGGATGAGTCCATCCTTTACCATCGTTGGTCTTTGCTCTCCAACAAATCAGCTTTGTGCCTTGTCATTCTTCACCTTTCATGTAACTAAGTTCAATAAAACATTTATTGAATATGACCCCATGTTGGTACTATTTCAGGTTGATACTAAGATGAAGGAAGTTAGATCTTTGTCCCTAAGAAATTCATACTTTAGTGGACGTATTAGTTTCCTAGGGTTGCCTTAACAAAGTACCACAAACTGGGTAGTTTAGAGCAACAGAAATTCATTGTCTCACAGTTCTGGTGGCTAGTTCTGAAATCAAGGTGTTGGCAGAGGTGACTCCTTCTAAGGTCTGTAGGGGCAATCTGTTCTTTGCCTCTCCCCTGGCTTCTGGTAACCTTGGGTGCTCCTTGGCTTGTAGATGGTGTTCTCTCTGTGTCTTCACATTATCTTCCCTCTGTATTTTTTCTCTTTTAACAAGGAAACCTATCATACTGGATTAAAGGCCTAACTGCTCCAGTATGACCTCATCTTAACTTAGCTAATTGCATCAGTCACAACCTTATTTCCAAATAACATATTCTGAGAGAGTGGGGGTTAGGATTTCAACACATGAATTTTGGGGGAAGACAGTTCATCCTGTAGGAGTGGGCAAAATATCTACAAATAGAATTAAATAGAATAAAATATGAGAAGCTAAATACTAACGATAAGTGCTAAGGATGAGTAAAGCACAGAGAAGTGTTGTATTATGATTGAGGTAAACTAGGCAGGGTTGACTCATGGCAGAAAGAAGCTGTCATCTGAACAGTGAGTCAAGGATTCTCCTGGTGATGCTGCCACAGCACAGAGAAGAATGTCTCACTACACCTGAGCATGTAAAAGCCTCCCTCATCTGTAGGCAGCAGGCCAGAGTGACTGGGATCCTCTGGGCACACCTTTGACCCGTCTCTGAGTCCACCACAGAGAAAATGGTCTCCCCACAGTATACGCTGTACAACTAACATCTGGGTGTCAGAGTCCACTGAGCTTATCAGATTTATTAGATAAAATTGCCAGAGGGCGGAAGTACCAAAAAGTGTGAGTAATTAAAACACTGAGCTGCAATATTATTAAAAGTATATTAAAATCAATGACATCCATTTGAAAAGATATATTTCACACCCTGTCCTCCACAGTGGGCAATGTGGCTGAACAGAAACAGCCAAGCAAGGACTATTGTTAATGAAGGTCCTTGTGGAAAAGGCTGTCAGAGACAAAATGAGTTAAATTCTTTATTGTGTCTTGACAGCCCGCATGAATCTATGATAATGATAAATGTTCTCATTTCGAACTTTTTTCTTTTCCTGAGACATTTTACATGTTATCTCCAATTTGCTTTGAATTTCTCCAAAGACATATGTTCTCCAAGAAAGTCTCTGCTTGCTTTCCATTAAGTAAGATCTTATCAAGGTGTTTGCATGTGACATCATGTTAGGACTATTAATCCTGTGACAGGACATGAAAAGGGAGGAGGAGGATTCCTTAACAGGTTGAGGGCTATTACCCTTGAGAAACAGCCCTCAGCACCCAACAACAAGCACCAGCAACTGAAATTATTAATAAGCACTTTCCCGAAGCTAAAACTCTAGGCAAGAAGGTCGCTCCTCAGAAGGGTGCACAGTGGACAGTGGAAGCCAAAATGGCTTGTGTGCCACTGGGCTGGACCCTGCTGCTTCTGGATCATGGACCTGAAGGGTTCTGGCAGGACACCAAAGGATGGTTGTTAATTCTCAGTGACATTAAGTCTTCTCTGGTATTAAGACACAGCAAGTGGGGCAACAACACAGATCTAGTGTGAAAGGAAAGATGATAATTCCCTTTTGCTGCTATAATGATTCTCTAAGGTACACAAACACATACACACTCGTGAACACAAACAGACACAGATACACACACAGACAACACTTTAACAGACCGGCAGGAAATTGGCTTAAGATGAGGCTTTAGCGGTAAGCAAGGTCTAGACCAGCTGGACCATAAGAGTATGATAAGGACTTTGATATTTGTCCTAAGAGCAATGGGAAGTCTTTGATGGATTTTAAGCCAGAAAATACACAGTCATATTTGCTGTCTTCAAAGGTTATTTTGCCTGCAGCGTGGATATAGATTTAAACAGGGCGACAGTGGAGGAGCACAGTGGACTCCCTTGGCTATGGCAAGCCTATGAAGATGACAAAAGTGTGTAAACCCCAGCAAGCAATATTTAGATGTTAAATCAAAGGACTTGATGGTGGCTTGAATACTGCAGATGGGAAAGAAGATGCTAAGAGACTTCCAGTTTTCTAGGCATACAACCAGATGGATGGTAGTGAAGTTATAGAGACAAAATGAAAAGGGGATAGTCTGGACACGTGGTCATGAGTTGGATTTTGAACATATTGTGTTTACAAAGACTATAAAATATTTAAGTAGGAATGTTAAGTCGGGTATGCCTATACCTTAATGTAGTTTGGCATCTAATCTACTCAATACTGTCCAGCTATCTCTCCTTTGTTTTGCTAAATCAGTCTCAAAGTTTGTTTGTTTGTTTTTAATTTAATTGCAAACTTTTTTTAATTGGAGAGAATGAGAAATCTTAGAATTGTGTTAAACTAGATGTACATAAAATGACCGAAGAAATGCTTTTTTCCCCCTTTTTTTATCCAGGAAGAGTGTTGTGATTTGAAGGAGCAGGAATCATAAAGGGGTCAAGGCTCTACCAGAGCAGCAAAAAATGTAGCCAAGTCAGTTCAACCTTGGTTAGGTTCTAAGAGAACTGAGGTTTATTATTTGTAGGGAATTATATGTGCTCTTGCCGTATGTTAACCAGCTTTTTCTATTCTTCTCCAGACTATATCCATTTGGTGTCTCTGTTTAGGGGAATACAGAGCGCAGCCCCACAGTATAGTTCTGCCAATATGTCGGGACAAAGCCTGCATCCAGACCAGTCACTGGGGGAGAAATATGTCCGTTCCACGTTCCCTGTTTCTTCCAACCAGTTTGAGACAGGTCTCAGAATTTGCCCGAATATTATTCTGAATCTATGAAGTAAATGTCAAATATTTTATCTCCATATCCCTAAAAGTGAGAATGGGTTGCTAGGGGAAATGCTCAAGTCAGTCATAAAGCATTTCCAAAGGGAGGATATATTGAATGAAAATGATAATTCTTGTCTTGTTAACGAGCTTTCATGGAAGCTCCTGGGGGTAGTAAAAATGTATACTCCTACCAGGACAGCCCCAGAATATGGCATCCGCATGGGATGGAATGTGGTTCTGGGAAGCTGAGAAAAGGACAGCTGTCAGTTCCCCTTTACTTGACTGAATAGTTCATCTCGGCTGTACCTGGGAGGTTTATATCTCATGGGGTGGAAGATGGTGTAAACAGGTCAGAAATTTTTGACTTAATCCTTTCTCAGAAAAAGGCTGACTGTTGAGTGTGGGCTGAGTAGCGTGCCGTCAAGCTTAACATTTACAATAACCTAAAGCTGAAGACTGGTAAAGGATTTGCACTCTGCGAGCTGCCGTGGACTAAAGGACAGCTAGACTGTTACAGAGATCCCGGAAAGACTCCGCAGGATAAAGCAGTACAAGCCATCTCACTGCCTCAAAGAACACAAAAGACTACAGTAACACTGGGTTTATTCCAATACTTCTTCTTTATGATTCTCAATCCTCTCATAAGTAAAATGGAAACAGTAGGACTTACCTTATAAGGTTCTTGTGAAGATTAAATGAATGAAGGATGCCAAGTGTTAGAACAGCACTTGGTACCTTCCAGGAGCTCTATACACAACAGATTATTATTATTATTGGAATAAAGATTAAAATATCATTGTTAAGAAATTATTACAGAATATAATTTTATCGGTTACTATATATAAGGTTCTCATATAAAGGAAATTTTCTATTTAAAATGAAAAAAGTGACAACACTTCTGCCTTTTGTCATGAGCTATAATCATTCATGTTAGTAGAAGAATAAATTTTCTTTCACTTACAAAAACTGATGGGAATGCAGGCCATGCCTAAGAATTTGACGTTTAAGGTGAGACTATAATTTTAAGACCTTAAATGTTGCCTTTGTTTAACGAAAGGTCTTACTGATCATTTCTGATAGGATAAGAGAAGTCCCGGTCCTAAAGGAAAAAGAATAAGGGTAAGAAAATTGAACTGTTTTGCAAAATGAAGCAAGAAGAATTTTTACTTTGGCCCTGTGTTCCAGGAATTAATTTTAATATATTCAATACCCTTTTACTTGAAAATGATTTAAAAAAAACACTCAATTCAAACTGGCTTAAGCAAAAGAGAGAACTTATTATGTAGAAGTCCGGGGATAGCATCAACTTTAGGTGGAACTAGTTTTCAGATGTGCTCCAGGCCTCATCTATTGATGTTCTGTTGGAGTCCATGTGGTAGCCACAAGTTGCCTCAAACCCACACCAGTATAATCCCTTGGAGGTCTTGCTCCTCTGAAGCAAAGGAAGATAATTTTCCTATAAGAAAAGGGAACAAATTCTTAGTGTACACACACTCACACACATCTCACCATACAAATCTACTTAACATGTGGGTGGAAAATTGAAGATTCCTGGTGTTTCCTCATATTCCCCATTTGGGAAGAAGCCTGTAAGCCTGGATTCCTTGTACGGGATACTGAGTCATAGAAAATGTGTACTCTAACCCAGATCTCACAAGCCCAGCAGAGGGTGCAACGCAGGAAAAGTATTGCCTAAATAAGTTGTACTGTTGACTTTGATCCTGTGAGTACATTTGTCCCTGAGAACCCGAAGAATGGACATTTACATCAGAGCAGCACAACACAGTGACTAAGATGACAATGACTACGTAGCGCCTCTAGCTGACATGCTGTGATAATGAATTTGATGTGTCAAATTGGCTGGGCCACAATCCCCAGATATTGGTTCAAACACTGGTCTGGATGTTGCCTGAAGGTATTTATTTAGATGAGATGAAGATTTAAATTGGTAGACTTTGAGTCCAGCAGATTACCATCCATAATGTGGGTGATCTTCATCCAGTCAGTTGAAGGCTGTAAGGGAAAATGGCAGAGGTTCTCCTGGGAAGGAGGACTTGTACCTACAGAGTATTTTTGGACCCAAGCTGCAGCATCAACTCCTCCCTAGATTTCCACCTTGCCGGTGTGCCCTGCAGAGTTTGGACTTGCCAGGCTCCACAGTCACGTGAGCCAACTCCTTACAATAAATCTCTCTCTCAACATATACACACTCACACACAAATACACACATACACTCGTGCACACACACACACGCTATTAGTTCTGTCTTTTTGGAGAACTGTGAGTAATACACATACTAATGTGGATGTGGTACTAGTATATCTGGAAGAGCCAACTTAGTCCTTGTATTAGTTTCCCATTGCTGCTGTAACAAATCCATAAATTTAGTGGATTAAAACAGCATAAATTTATTATCATGTAGTTTTAGAGCTCAGAAGTCTACTACAGGTGTCTACTACTGGGCTAAAATGAAAGTGTTAGCAATGTCTGCCTTCCTTCTGGAGGCTCTAGGAAAGAATCCATCCCTTGCTTTCTCCAGCTCTGGAAGTCACCTGCACTCCTTGGCGCATGGCGACTCCCTCCCTTTTCAAAGCCTGTAGTATGGTGTCTTCCAATTTGTCTCTGAGTCTGACTCTTCTGTTTCTCTCTTATAAGAACCCTTGTGGTTACTTTGGGCTCACCTGGATAATCCAGGGTCATCTCCCTCAAAGTCTTTAGTTCAGTCACATCTGCAATGTCCGTTTCATCATGTGAAATAACAGATTCACAGGTCCCAGGGATGAGGACATGTACATTTTATGGGAGTCTTTATTCTGCCTACCACAGTTCTTTGTGATGCATTCAGTCACCCACTCAGCAAGAATTTACTGAGCGACCACCAAGTGCTGCGAGCCGAGACAACTTTCTGCTGTTCTAGAAGCTGGCATTTCAGCCAACAGTGAATAAAGACAGGTCTGGTTTTCACTCTCATGGAGTTTACTTCTAATAAGGCTAGACACAAAACAGGTAAGTAAATAGATATAGAGATACGTTTAATTTCAAATTTCAATAGATTTATAAGAAATCTGGAAAAAAATGGATTAGTGTGATGACTGGAGTTGAGATGGGATGGCTTCTAAGATGAAGCTGTTGAAGCTGTGACTCAAATTGGAAGAGGCCACTAGCCATATCAAGATGTGTGAGAAGAACATTTCAGGCAGAGGAAACAGCCATTGTCCAGGCCTCCGGTAGTGATGAGTGTGATGTGTAGGAGAACGCAGTTACATGGTGGCACAAGATGGCATCAGAGACAGGAGCAGAGCTGGGTCGTGTAAGGCTTTGTAGGCTTTGGGTTTATGTAAGGGCTTGAGGAGCCACCATTTTTCCCTGCGTAGGATGGTCCTTGGTAGAGAAATATGCTCCCACTAAGGGCCTGCTCACCAGGTGAGCTGCTGGTAGCCCATTTCTGGCTGACAACAATTTGTCAAGAGTCCTCCATTCAGGCCCTATCCCTGCCAGCGATTTTTCCTTTCCCATAGAATACTTCCTACCACACCAGCAATTTGCCACAGTCAACATGCTTGCATGATTCAAACAGCAAAACTTCTTTGAGCTTATGTAGAAATAGCTGAATTTGCTGATCGTTCTTCAAATGCATTTTGCCCATGTGGAAACACACATGGAATATTCATAGGAAAAGAAATTAGGTTTGTTGTCTCCTACCTAGTTCAACCATTTAGTGTTAGCATCTTATCACTACCCAGTAAAAAAAAACTACAGATGCTATCCCCACCACCCCAACTAGGTTTCAATAAAAGCTATGGTAGGTTTGTTTCCTTCATGACAGGAGAAAGTCTCTGTGTTTCTCAACACACATAAATTTGCAGGAAACAGAGCTGAAGGTAAAGGGGAAAATTGATTTGATAATCTTGAAGCATAATTCACCTGGGGGAAGAAAATGTCACAACCTTATTTTTAAAGTCCAAACAACAACAACAAAAAATGTATCCTTTTCTGTGTGGGCAGTTAGGGCAGGAATCAGGAACCTAGTTAAGTAGCAATTTGAGAATCATAGTCAGAAAATAACAAATAAACAGAAAGTGTTACAAACAAACACACAACAAACAAGGACTGGCTTGATCCTTGGTAAACATCAATCTCTAGCTCCATCTATAGTTTTCTCCATATCTGATTTCTCCCTTCACCTATGTCCCCACTCATTTTCATTAATTTATGGTTTATCCTTTCTGTGCTCCTTTTAGCTAAAATAAGCATACACATACATATTCTTATTGTCTCTTTCTTACAATGAAAGAAACATATTACCCTGTACTTTGTTTTTGTCCACGAATCTTTAAAATAACTCCATATCAACTTCTCTCTCTCTCTGTCTCTCTCTCACCGTGGGTGTCTCTCTCTAGATGGTTTCACAGTACTTCATTTTATGATTATACTATAATTTATTCAGTGTCCTATGACAGAATGGTTATTTCGGTTATTTTCTATAAATTGCTATTATATATAATGATGCATTTATAACTTTGGTTTGTATTTGTGGGACTACATCTTCAGGCAAATTCCTAGAAGTGGGTTTGCTGTATCAAAGGGTCATAGGGTAAATGAACACATAGTTTTGTGAGACAGTGAAAAATTCCCTTCCAATGGGACTGGACCAGTTTGCACTCCCACCAGCAATTTGTGAGTGTAGGTTTCTCCATTGCCTCACCACAGAGTGGATTGTTAGGTTTTTAAATTTTTGACAGTTAAGAAGTCATATCACACAGTAGATTTAATTGGCATTTCTCTTATTATGAGTGGAGTTTTTTTCTCATATTTATATACTAGATGTAAATCTTTTTATGGAATTGTATATTCATGGTTTTGCCCATTTCTTCTAACAGATTTTGATATTTTTCCCCTTTGATAGTACACAATTCTGTATTAAAAAAAATCAGCCTTTTATCAAGACATTTCATCTATTTTTACACAGTGTCATCTTCTTTAGATTTTACTTATGGTTTCTTTGTTATAAAATTTGTTTCTATTTAGTAAAATTTACCAGTCTTTTCTTTTATGGTAACTGGATTTTGAATCTAGCTAAAAAGGCTTTCCCCACCCTCAGATTATAGAAAACTTACCCATATTTTCTGCTAATAGTCATATGGTCTCATTATTTGCTCTTACATTTCAGACTAATTGGAATTTTTTCTGGTGCATTGTGTGAGGTATAAATCCAATTTTATCTTTTTTCCAAATAGCTAACCAGCTGTCCCCAATTTATAAAATGTCCATGTTTTCCCCAGTTTTTTGCAATATTACTTATATGAAATTTTCATATACACTTGGGTTTATTTCTAGGCTTTCTACTAGGTTTCATTAGTATATCTATTTGTGTGCCAGTACCACACTTTTAAAATCAAGGCTTGATTGTATATTTTAATGTCTGGTAGGGCTAGTTCTCCCTTATTCCTCTTCTTTTCCAGGAATTTCCAAGCTACTCTTCCATGTTTTTTTCATATGGTCTTCAAAACAACTTATCTGATTCAGGGGAAAAAATCTTGTTATTTGTATAGGGCTTGCACTGAATTTATACACAAAATTGAAGAAAATCTTTATGATGTTGAATCATCCTGTGCAAGAACAGGTATCTCCTTCCATTTCTTTAGGTCTTTGCCTTTATCAGAAGTGCTTTCAAGTTTTCAATGTATATGTTTTGCCCGTTTCTTACTAAGTTTATTCCTAAATATTGAGAGAGAGGGGAAGAATTGTAAGAACTTTTGCTTTTGATGACTTACTCTATTATATTGTTTTTTTCTATTTTTTTCCACTGTTGTTATTTTTATTGTTTCCTTCATTCTCCTTACCTTATGTTTCTTTTTCTAGGTTAAAATGGAAGCTTGGATTATTTAGCCTTTTCTTTACTAACACAGGATTAAAGCTATAAATTTATCTCTACGAACTGTTAGATGCATTTCACAAAGTTTGCATTGTTTTTATTATCTTGCAGTTGAGAATATTTTCTAATCTTTCTTGTGATTTTACCTTTGACCCATGAGTTATTAAGAATTTATTTATCTGTTTTTTCCTCAAAATTTAAAAAGTTTTTATATATATATATATTTTGTGGTACGCGGGCCTCTCACTGTTGTGGCCTCTCCCATTGCGGAGCACAGGCTCCGGACGCGTAGGCTCAGCGGCCATGGCTCACGGGCCTAGCCACTCCGTGGCATGCGGGATCTTCTCGGACCGGGGCACGAACCTGCATCCCCTGCATCAGCAGGCAGACTCTCAACCACTGCGCCACCAGGGAAGCCCAAAAGTTTTTATATTTGAAGAATATATTTTTGGATATCGTATTTAATTGTAATGATTATTTTTTTAGTTTTAACACTTTAAAAATATTCCATCATTTCCTAGTTTGCATTGTTTCTGGTGAGAAATAGGTTGTAATTCTTTTTCTTTTTCCCTCTGTAATCTGTCTCTTTTTCTCTGTTACTTTTAAGATTTTTCTCTTCATCATTGTTTTAATAAATTTGATTAAGATATGCCTTGGGCTTTTTCTTATGTTTATTTTCTTGTTGCTCAGTGAGCTTCTTGGATCCATATGTTGATATTTTTCATATTTTCTGACCCTTTAATCCTTCATGGGATCCAATTTTATTTTCATTAGACTGTTTATATTATCCTACAGAGAAGTGAAGTTCAGCTTGTTTTTGTTTGTTTGTTTCTTCTTCAGTATCTCTTTTTTTTATTTGCTCAGATTAGTTTCTATTGTCATATCAAGGTCTCTCATCTTTTCTCTTGCAGTATATAATTTGTTTTTCAGCATATTTAGGAATATTTTCATTTCAAGTATTGTATTTTTCAGCTCTAGTTGTCTCTCATTGGCTGAGCTCTTGCCAGGTGAGAAGAGGAAGTCTTTCTTCTTCCTGATGGACTCAGCTATCATCATATGGCATGAGAGCTTTCCCTTCTGGCCTCCAGATTCTGTTTTATTTGAGGTTTCTGTTTATTAACTTTTACATTTGCATGCAAAAAGGACATGAATTTTGGGGGTGGTGAAAGGTGGGATGCTATGATCTGAAAGTTTATGTCAAATCCCACACCCCAATTCATATGGTGAAAACCTAGTGCCCAATGCAATGGTATTGAGAGGTGGGACCTTTGGGAGGGGATTAGGTCATGATGGAGCAGCCTTCGTGAATGAGATTTATGCTTTTATGAAAGAGGTCTGAGGGAGGTTCCTAGTCCCTTCTGCCAATTAAAGATACAAGGACACTTCTGTGATATGGAAGTGGACCTCACCAGACCATGTTGGTTTTCTGATCCTGGACTTTCAGGCTTTAGAATTGTAAGAAATAAACTATCGTTATTTATAAGCTACCCAGTTGCTAGTATTTTGTTATAGCAACACAAATGGACTAAGACGATCAGTTTATCATTACCTAATATTTTACCTAATACTAATATTACCTAATACTTTTTCTTTCTCCAGGAGTTCTTTGTTCTGCCTTGTAGCATCTCATCCTACACAGTGCAACTTTAAACCAAAGATTGAAGGGAACCCTTATGCAGATTTCTGGGGATCTTTCTCTGAGTAGTTCCCTTCTTTCCACTCAACCACACAGATGCTAATTACCTAATCCTCCTCAAGTTCTAACCTGTATTTCTTCCATTCAAGGTGTCCACTGTGTTCTGCAATGGACTCCCCTTCCCTGTACCACAGCCCAGAAATTGCCATCAAGAAGAAACCTTGAGAAATCATAGGGCTCCTCTCATTTGTTTCCCTTCTTTCAGAGGCCACAGTCTTACAATATATCTATTTTTTTGTCCAAAGTCTAAATGCAATTGTTTCATATATTTTGTCTACTCTTAATTGTTTGTATCAGAAGAGCTAGTCCCGTACTAGTTAATCCATCATGGTCAGAAGCAAAAGTTCTCTGCATAGCACTTTACTATTCAAAGAAAAAGAGACTATCATGGTTAGGAAAAAAAATCTCAAGGATCAGCAAGAGACTAACCCACCCCACTCCCATGAGATTTGAATTTCCTTTTCTAAATATCTAGCAAATTGCTGTCTGGACTATACTTAATCATCTCCAGTAATGATGAGGCCACTATTCCCAAGGTAGACTTACATCCTAGGCTGGTAGGAGAGCCTTCTTTATAATGAGCAGAACTCTGTCTCCCTGTAACTTCTACCTCATCCTTATTTTATCTCTCAGTTCAGTAGGTCTACTCTCTCTTCCACTGAATGGTCCTACAAATAGTTGAAGACAGCATCACGTTCCCAGAACCAGCTCTCCTCCAGACTGAGCATGCCCATACTCTCTGACTTACTCCACAAGAGTGAGCAAGTAAGGAAGAAAGACAACTGCTTTACTGTATTCTCCCTGCCTTTAGGTACCAATATATGCGCCAAGACTTGAAATCTCAGAAGAAAATTGCCCTTAAAGCCCTCCTGCACTCTTAGCTTGAATCAGATACGCCTAATTTGATCAAAGGATCACTCAGCTTTGGCAAACAGTCTTTGTAGTTGGCATCTTTCAGAATACCCTGTTACCAAGCCAAACTTGGGTCCACTCGCCGGTGCTTAGTAAAGCCAATCTACCGACACCAGGTTGTGGTGCAGGTAAGTGCACCATCTATTGCAGGGCGCCAAGCAAGGAAGTCAGGGGAACTAGTGCTCAAAACATCCAAACTCCCTGATGGGTTTCAGGAAAGCATTTTTAAAGGTCCTGTGAGGGAGGGATTTGCAGGTTATGTGATCAGCTTGTACACAATTCTCTGATTGGTTGATGGTAAGGTAACAGGATGGTGTCACATTATCAATCCTCAGGCTCCAGTCGGTCTGGGAGCTATGTGCTCATCATCATCAAGTAGTTAACTTCTTCCATTTAGTGGGGGTTTTAACATCTGTAAAACAGCTCAGAAGATGTGCAACAGATGCTGTTATGTAGGTACTTCAGAGAGGAACTAAAGCAGAGGACATGGGGTAAGGGGTTTGTCCTAGGGAGGTGCCATAGGGTCCTGGTTGGTTACAATCCTAGGACTAATGAAAAGAGCCTTTACATAGCTCTATGACATAGAAAACACTACTCCTCACTATGTTTTCAAATAAAGCCACAGGACAAGTAGATAATGGCTTCATTAATTGGGAAATGGGAACTAGAAGACAGGGAGGAAAGTATAATTTTATTGAAGTATATGGTTCCATTTCCAATTGATAACTTTAAGAGTAAAATTGGACATAAAATTTCAGCCTCTAAAAATCAGTGAGGGGACTTCCCTGGTGGCACAGTGCTTAAGAATCCACTTGACAATGCAGGGGACACTGGTTCGAGCCCTGGTCTGGGAAGATTCCACATGCCACGGAGCAACTAAGCCCATGCACCACAACTACTGAAGCCCGAGCACCTAGAGCCCGTGCTCCGCAACAAGAGAAGCCACTGCAATGAGAAGCCCGCGTGCCACCACGAAGAGTAGCCCCTGCTCGCCACAACTAGAGAAACCCCTGCGCAGCAACGAAGACCAAACGCAGCCAAAAATAAATAAATAAATTAATTAATTAAAAACAAAAATTCAGTGAACATATCTGAAGATCAGGGGTATTTTATGGTCCTGATATTATTTATTGCTTGATTTTATCCTAATAATGAGATATCAGCACTTTGATTTTATTCTAAAATTAGGTTTAATCTTACTTAATAAATGTGTTATAGTCAAGTTAAAGATACATTGTCTTGGAAAACATGTTCACCTCTTTGTTTCTAATAACGACCAGTCTGGGGGCAGTGGGCTTCATAGCTTAATTCTGACAGTTTGTTTTAATTGGTTTCTAATTCATTTCTTTAGGCTACGCCTTATTTCTTTCAGTTCCTAAGTCTGCGCTAATTTGCATAACAACATTCACAGAACATTGTGAAACATAATTCTCACTCATTAAAAAAATGCAGATGCTAAATGTCAGGCATTTACATTTTGAAACAGTGATTTCCTTCAATCTACTTTATCTTAGTTAACTTTTAAAAACTGATTTCCCAAGGGCTAAAGTGTAGGAAAACCTTGGTAAGTAACTTTACCTCAGGCAGTTTTTAATAGAGATAGCAGTTCCACCAAAGTGTCTCCTTATTGCCATGTAATGTTTCACAGGGCTGTGGTGGGTTCTGCAGCCCAGGAGTAGCTATAAACATTTTTGTTGTCTAAGACAGAACAGTTGATGGCTAATACTTGCTTTTCCTTCACAGACCCTTTATTTACCCAACTAAACTTGTCTCATAAACTCTGCTTCTTTCTGTAATGATTAGGATTAGATCTGATGTTGGAGTCAGATATCTGGTTATTCAGTTCTGCTACCCGTAGAGAGTTAACATTTTCCAGTGGCTTACGATGAAAAAGAGGAGAAATAAGAGTTGAAGTGTCAGATATTTTGCAACCTGTTACATTTTTGTGTCACTCTAAGACATGCCTGGAGAAAGAAGAGAAACTGACCACGAGATAGGCCTGAGAATTAATCCCAAAGGAGAAGTTGGATAGATCAGGGGTCCTCAACCCCCAGGCCATGGACTGGTACTGGTCCATGGCCCGTTAGGAACCGGGCTGCACAGCAGGAGGTGAGTGGTGGGCGAGTGAGTGAAGCTTCATCTGTATTTACAGCCGCTCCCCATCACTCGCATTACTGCCTGAGCTCCGCATCTTGTCAAAATTATGGTGAGTTGTATAATTATCTCATTATATATTACAATGTAATAATAATAGAAATAAAATGCACAATAAATGTAAGGTGCTTGAATCATCTCAAAACCATCCCTCCCCTGACCCCAGTACATAGAAAAATTGTCTTCCATAAAATTGGTCCCTGGTGCCAAAACGGTTGGGGACAGCTGGGATAGATAACTCTGGGCTTTGCCAGGCAAGGGACCAGAATATGAACAGAAAGGAGTAACCTGCAACTTCTATCATTTCATCTTTGCCTTGTTCTCCTAATACTTGCTGAGACTAGGTAACTGTGGATCTATTGGCATTTATCAGCACCCACTAGAAATCAAGAGCTTTCCAACTTTAATTAATTTTCATTAACTTTCATGGCTCCACTCCATTTCCAACCTTCTTTCTTTCTTTTTTTTTTTTTAAATGTACCAAAATACATTACACACCAACTGTGGGCCACTCCTCATGCTAGGTACTGAAAATGCAAAAGTAAATGTCAAGGTCCTTGCTTTGAAGGAGTTCATAGACAAGACGATGATGAACCGGAGGATTGAAAGAGAGTTTAAGAAGGCTTAAGACTGAGATAGGCCAAGTCCAAACCTAAATGTTAGTGGGTCAGAAAGAACTCCTGGAAGAGATAACACAGTAACTGGATCTTAACAGATAAGCAGTTAGCTAGACAATGAAGGGGCAGAGGTGATGAAGGCATTCAGAAGACTGAGAAATATGGACAAAAAATGTCATTTGCCGTATCAGTAACCAAAGGATACTGCAGCCATCAAGCCAGTAGCCACTGTAGCCACCACCAGCTGTGTACCCTGGGAGGATTCAGGATGGAGAAAAACAGGATACTGGCCCTAGAATAGTTAAGGTGCATATCAAAGGAATAATTTCAATAAGCCCAGACTCTTGCATCTTCCCATGCATAGAAAAGTACTAAAATCATTAACTTGAGATGTCTGGTTTTTCTTTAATTAATAGTAAGTAGTGTTTTGATGTTCTGACTCCCTGGTTTTTGTTGTAAAAACTCCTGTATATCCTGGCTCTTCCTTTACCTTTTCAAAGCAGTCCCTCAGAGCTATCTGAGAGGCTGTGTCCCAGACTTAAGTCCTCAGAAAGTCCACTGAATAAAACATAATTCTTAACTTTTAGGTTGTGCAACTTTTTTTCAGTCGACAGAAAGGAGGCATCAGGTACACTGATGTGGAAATCTGAGGGAACGTGATGACCTCAGTTAATGTTAAGTGCTAGGCATTTGCATCTGTATTTTAAGTAATTGGCTTAATGTTGTGAGGAAGTGATTGAGGGAGGATTTTAAATCAGATCTTCCTGAACCTAAAATCTATGGCCTTAACCCTGACTACTCATACCGTATGATTTAAAAACATGCAGCCAAAATTAGACATTTGGCAATATAAACAGTATTTGTTTCAATGATTCTTCTTTTGCCAAAGTACAGAAGTTAGATGTCAGTTAAGCAAATATTCTCGGACAATTTCACCTTGGATGAAATAAATAGACTTGATTTTGCTGTTCTTATTACAAAAGGTTTTTAGTCCCATTCCTACGATAAGTATTATTTATCTAAAATTTCATGCTTAGCATTTAAAGATAATGAAAGATTTCACTCAGGTAGTTTTCTATCAATGGCAGTTCAATTGCAAGGATCTACTTGAACTAAAGTAATAATAGGATTCAACTCAGGTAAAGAGAGGAAAATTCGAGATTTCACTCATAAACACAACTCTATTCTGTAAGAGAATAATTTTGTCATCAACTGCCTTAATCTTTTCTCAAATTGCCTCAATTACATTTTGTTCCGTCTATTATCAGATTCTTCAGAGACTGCAAAGCACAATTTATTTTACCATATTTTATTTTAAGTGGATCGGGTTTGGAGACAACTAGGTTACACAAACATCAACAGGATTATCTTCCCTATCAAATAAAGGATGATAATCTCAAGACTTTGAAGCTTATAGCAGAATAGTTCTGAAAGCAGGAATAGATCTCGGGAGGGGTGAGGTGGAGATGGCAAAAGGCCATTGCTCTTCCAGAAGTTTTCTTCTAAAATCTTAGACCTTGCACAAATATCTAAATATCTTTAACCACAAATAATTGCATTATTTGCAAACTGAGCTGTATTTAAGCCAGGTTATTTGTTAATTTGTTTGCTTGTTTTTACTGTACGCGGGTCTCTCACTGTTGCGGCCTCTCCCGTTGCGGAGCACAGGCTCCGGACGTGCAGGCTCAGCAGCCATGGCTCACGGGCCCAGCCGCTCCGCGGCATGTGGGATCTTCCCGGACTGGGGCACGAACCCGTGTCCCCTAAATCGGCAGGTGGACTCTCAACCACTGCGCCACCAGGGAAGCCCTGTTTGTTTGTTTTAAGATCAGTGTTTCATAAATAAAACCATGTTTATGCTAAAACAAAAGTTAAATTTACACTACTACTACAGAGCTGAAAATTTCTACACAACCCGTTTTGTCTTACTTTTTATAAAATAATGGATATCAAAAAACATTATTTGTAAAGAAGTAGCCTCAGAGCCCAGACATAACTTCCTGCCGACATGGCTCTGTGAAAGCACACCGTACTAAATTAGGAGATACAGGAGCTAGTCCTAAACCTTTCACTACTAATTGTGGGAATATTAATGAGATATTTATCTTCTGATCTTTAGTTTTTTATTACACAGACAGTGAATAGGGAAAGATGTCACTAAGATCCATTCTTACTTAAATGTTTATAATTCGTATTTTGAAGATTGAATTGACAAGATTTGTTGATGTCTGATTGTGGGAAGGAAGGCAAAGGAAGTGTTAAAGACGCAGTGCTTGCTCTTGGCATAAACCACCGGGTTGATGCTTAAATTGGCAGCAATGGAGGAGAACCACATTATAAGAAGAAATCAAAAATTTAATTTTGAACAATTTAAGTTTGGGATGCTTCTAAGAACCAAATACATAAGCAGTTAAATATATAAGCCTAGATTTTAGAAGAGAGATCAGGCAGGGAGATATAAAGATAGAAGTTATCCGTGTATAATTGGTATGTTAACCTGAAAATGCTGATGATATTGACTAGGGAGAGAGTGCAGATTGCAAAGACAGGGACTTGGGACTAAGCACCCAAGAGATTCCTATATTTACAGTTGTTGTTTTTTTTTTAACATCTTTATTGGGGTATAATTGCTTTACAATGGTGTGTTAGTTTCTGCACCATAACAAAGTGAATCAGTTATACATATACATATGTTCCCATATCTCTTCCCTCTTGCATCTCCCTCCCTCCCACCCTCCCTATCCCACCCCTCCAGGCGGTCACAAAGCACGGAACCGATATCCCTGTGCCATGCGGCTGCTTCCCACTAGCTATCTACCTTACGTTTGTTAGTGTGTATATGTCCATGACTCTCTCTCGCCCTGTCACAACTCACCCTTCCCCCTCCCCATATCCTCAAGTCCGTTCTCCAGTAGGTCTGTGTCTTTATTCCTGTCTTACCCCTAGGTTCTTCATGACATTTTTTTTCTTCTTAAATTCCATATATATGTGTTAGCATACGGTATTTGTCTTTTTCTTTCTGACTTACTTCACTCTGTGTGAGAGACTCTAGGTCTATCCACCTCATTACAAATAGCTCAATTTCATTTCTTTTTATGGCTGAGTAATATTCCCTTGTATATATGTGCCACATCTTCTTTATCCATTCATCCGATGATGGGCACTTAGGTTGTTTCCATCTCTGGGCTATTGTAAATAGAGCTGCAATGAACATTTTGGTACATGACTCTTTTTGAATTTTGGTTTTCTCAGGGTTATATTTACTGTTTTAGGAGAAGAAGATGAACTTGCAAAGGACCAAATAAAGAGTCAAAGAGGCAGGAGAAAATCAGGAGAGTGAATGTAATGGAAGCTAATGTCAGGGAAGTATCAGCAAGAAAGAAGAAGACAACTATACTGAATGTTCACAAAAGGATGAGGTAGAAGCCAAGGAGTCAACATGGAGTAGTAAGTTTACTCTCTGACATACCTCTTCTGATTCAAGAACATACACAGATAAAATATTAAATGAAAAATAATTACACAGTCAGGCTTACAAACAACATAAAAAATATTCCCATGAATATAAATGCAAGATGTGGTTAGTGGTGCTAAAGCCATGAGTAGGCAGTGGGGCTGAATGTCTGAGTGCTTGCGTGACATGGTCTGAGGGTTTAGAAGACTGGTCAGGCTCCCTTAAGTCAGGAGCAGGGATGGGATTGAAAATATTACTCACTCTCATTGTCTGGGACTATGACTTATATCTTTTAATCTAGGGTTGTACAAGGACAAAGACATAGTGGTGTGACTAAGATTTAAACCAACACCTTACTATGGGGCAGAAAACTCTGTCTGCCACTATGAAACCTGACTTGCAGGAGCTGGGTGGACTTTCAAGCACTGGACTGCCCCAGGGTCCAGTCTTCCAACCTCTTCTCCAGCGATAGTCACTCTTTGGTGACACAGTCCCGGCTCATGTTTCTGAATACCATCCATATGCTGATGACTCTTAAGTTTACATTTCCAGCTTAGACCTTTCCCCTGAACTTCAGAGTCACACGTCTAATGGCCTATTTGATATCTCAAAACACAGTTCCTAATTTCAACCCCAAAACTTTGCTCCTTTCATAGTCTTCCCCATCTCAGTTAATGGAAACTCTACCCTTTCCATCGATGAGACTGAGAACTTTAGTGTAATCTTCAGCTCTGCTTTTTCTTTTATCCTACATTCAACCTGCTAGCAAATCCTGACAGCTCCACCTTCAAAACATATCTAAAATCTAAGCACCTCTCATGATCTCTGTAATCGTCACCCTGGTTCACACTACCATCATCTCTCACGTGGGTTACTGCAATTCCTTTGTGGTCCCCCTCACTGTACTGCTGCCCTCCTATTGTCTAATCTTAATATGGCAGCCTGAGGGAGCCCTTGATGTATACCAGTCATGTCCTATCACACCATGGCTCAAAATGTTTGAAAAGTTTCCCATTGCTCCAGAGTAAAGTCCAAACTATAACACCCTACACAATCTGTTGCCTCTCTGACCTCTTTAGGCCAGCCTTGCCCCTTACTCACTCCACCCCAGCCTCCCTACTCTCTTTGATGTTCCTTGAACACAGACATGCATGTTACTGTCTCGGGGGTCACATTTACTTTTCCCTCTGACTGTAATATTCTCCTAAAGAAGCCACAGGTCTTACCCTCTCTCCTCCTTTAGCTTTTTTTTCAGATGTTACCTTTCAATGATCCCTTTTCCGATTCTATTTGAAATTGTAAACCCTGCCATAGACACGCCCTCCTCCCTTTCTTGGCTTATTTTTCTCCATAGCACTATCACTTGACAAATTAACTATGGCACACATGTATTCACATATAATGGGTCTCCCAATCACCAGAAAATAAACTGCATGAGACAAGGATGTTTTTGTTTTGTTTTTTTAAATCTCTTTCATTCACTGTAATAGCCTTAAGTGCCTAGGATACTGCCAATTAGAAGATCTCAAATATTCATTGAGTGAATAAATTAAGCAAGGGTAAATGGAGAGAGAAAAGGAAAACAAAACAAAAATCGCACACACAAAATCCTACCCACTGAAAATGAGCCTGCGAGTGAACAAAAATTTCAACATGGATCAACATGGATAAGCCTCAAAACATGGATAAGCCTAATGGTATATAGTGTATTATACCATTCAGATATAGAACATGAAGAATGATACTATCTATTGTTTAGATATGCATGCATAAGTAGTAATAGTATTAAAAAATAGTATTAAAAACATTGCCAAGGTAATGGTAAATTCAAGTTGTTATCTGTAGTGAGGGAGAGAGAGGCCTGAGCTTCTGGACAAGTTCACAGGAGGCATTTGTAAGAGGGTGACTGTAATGAGAGACTGTGTAGTCTCAACTGAATATGCCCAGGAGGGAAGGAGACACGGAGGATGGATGAGGAGAATGGTTTCCATGTTAGGCAAGTCTGTGATGGAAGAATGACCACTTGAGCTGAATGGTTGGGGCGTATGGCTGACTCACTGGTCTTTTCCGGAAGGTGTCCTCCCTCAAATGGTTTCACAAATTTCATGGGACACTTATCAGTGTTTCTGAGTAAGTGTGGGCTCTGCACTTTCGAAGCACACAATTGACCTTTTCTCCCAGGCTCTATAATCACCTTCAGGCCCGAGCTGCAGAAAATTCTGTATCAGTTGAGCAGATACCTGTAGAGAGCCTCACCTATGTCTTGGTGATATGGCCAGACTTTTGGTCCACAATCTCTATTTCTTATAATAAATTTTCTACTAGAGTCTTCATTGTCCCTTCTGGCTTCAGGGCGAAAGCTCTTCTATCCCATCAACATGGTTTGTGACCCTGAGTCTCAGTGTTTGTTAGAAGTTCAACCCCTTTACCCTTGTGTGATGCCTCAGCTTCCCGGGTTAGTTAATGAGAGGTCCACCTCAGCAGCATCCAAGCCTAAAAGCAAATGAGTATGTTGGGGGGAAGGGCAGGCATGTATCCCCAAGCCTGCGGAGTCCTCTCACTCTCCATGAATACTTTCCAAAAGTGGTACCTTTTAAAGTAAAAAAAAAATTGAAAATGCCCTTTGTGGTGTCTATGATAAAAATATATATATATGTTAATAGAAGCAGTATGAAAGCAAGAACAAGGCAGAGCAGGTAGTTAAAGGGCAGGGACTTCTTCCAGGATTGCTGCCTGTCCCCTTCCATTGCCATCATCCATCTGCCTCTGGAGAGTGGAGATGTCTTCAGTTACCTGCCAGTAGTGTCTGTGGCATGGGCAAAATGTCCTTACACCTTCATGCATTTTTCTTCCTTCAACTAGGACTTTCTTCCTTGTATTTCTGAATTAAATTCTTCTGATTCTCCAAAGACCAATGTAAATGCCTTAAATCTTCAATAATCTTCCAAATCCAAGTTGCCTTTCTCTCCTCTGAGTTCAAATATTCTTTGTCCTGCTGTGTTAATATGCTAGTTCCTTTTTATAGGAACTATATATTTTCCTTATCAAACTCTCAGTTACTTCATATCAGGAACCAGATTCCATCATCTTTGTTCTTAGCAGAATGTTTCGTTCTAAGTAAAGAATTAGTAGCTCTCTGTGAGTTGAAATATAATATTTATTGTGGTTGTAGAAATTACTAATCCTTACTAAGATTTCTGGTTCTCCTTTCCTTTCAGAAGTTACGTATGGTTATGTGACTTTCTTTGGCCAACAAAATGTGAGCACAAATGAAGTGTGTCACTTTTGAGCTAAAGCATATAAGAACTGATGTGCACTTTTCCACATTCCCTTTTCCCTGGCTGTGGAAGCCCATGTACATGTGGCGGTACTCCAAGAGCAAAGCAGCCTACTATGCTGAGCCTCCACATTGAGGACAGTTCCCTGGAGAGTTGCCCAAACCCCCAGAGCACTTTCTGTGAACAAGAAGTTAACTTATGATGGGTTAAGCTACTGAGATTTGGGGGGTGCTTGTTACCATAGCATAATCTAATTTATTCTGAAGTACATAGTACTACAATGGGAAGACAATCCATCAATGAAAAGAAAAACAGGGAGAGACACCTGAATTCAAATCCTAGATTTGACAGTTAACAGCAATGTGATTTTTTTTAAATGCTTTTCTAAATATAATTTAAATTTATTTATTATTTTATTTTTGGCTCTGTTGGGTCTTCGTTTCTGTGCGAGGGCTTTCTCTAGTTGCGGCAAGCGGGGGCCACTCTTCATCGCGGTGCACGGTCCTCTCACTATCGCGGCCTCTCTTGTTGCGGAGCACAGGCTCCAGACGCGCAGGCTCAGTAGTTGTGGCTCATGGGCCTAGTTGCTCCATGGCACGTGGGATCTTCCCAGACCAGGGCTCGAACCCGTGTCCCCTGCATTGGCAGGCAGATTCTCAACCACTGCACCCCAGCAATGTGATTTTTGAGAAGTAAAGAAACACCTCAGTTTCCTCATCTGTAATACAGAACTAACTAATACCTATCTTTCAGAGTTACTATGAGTTTATAGAAAACACAAGTGTATTGAGAGATCCTTTGCCCCTTCCACCACGAGAGGACACAGTTAGATGTCTATGAACTGGAAAAGCAGGCTCTTACCAGATACCAAATCTGCCAGTGCCTTGGTCTTGAACTTCCCAGCCTCCAGAACTGTGAGAGATAAATTATTGCTGTCTATAAGCCCCCAAAAAGGAAAATACACAAGTATTTATAATATAATAGATGTTCAATGAACAGTATCTATCATTTCCTAAACAGTTTATAATCCTTTTGAGATTATATATATATTATCTATCTTTATCTACCTCTATATCTCTATCATATATTTATGCACTTTCCATATCACTTAGCACAATGCCAAGCCTGGGAAATTTGGAAGATCCGTCAAATAAATTCAGTAGAGTGCATATAGACTATACAATGAAAGGCTTACAGACCAATTGTAAATTAACAAAGAATGAAAATAAAGTCTGAGTGTAAATCTGACCCTGACCTTTAGAGAATTCAGAGGGTAATGTGTTCTTAAATAATGAACTGTACTTGCACAAGGTCTCCAAAGTGTTGGTCCCAGCCCTTAACATATGTCACATATCATACATCTTTGTTCTCACTGCCTTGTTCCTAGATATTTGTTCTGTAATTAACCTTGGAAAACTCCCACCCTTCATCTTAGCTTCTCTTGTATCCTTCCTAATATATCATTTAGCCAGTCCAGGGTCTTGGCTTGATTCAGCATCTAAGATTTTGATTTCTCAGACTCATTACACACTGGCGATATGCCATGATCATCAACATTAGCCGTTTCTATTGAATAGAAAGTTAATTGTTCTACTTAATAAAATTCATGTTTTCTTTTCTTTTTTTGACTTCTGTCACTCCATTTTCCTAAAAAGATTTGAGATGGAAACACCCCTCCCTTTAAAAAATGGTGTTTTCTTTTCAAAGTCTGAATAATTTCAACTCAGTCATAAAGCTTTAAAGAATGATTTGGAAGGCTTTTGAGGATATCAGGAAAAGACTGTGGGCTTTGGAATAAGAGGTGGATCTGAATTCCAGCTTCTCCACATAACAGCTGTTTACTTTGCGTCAGTGCATTTTCTTTAAACCTCTATGTTTCACTTTCCTTCTCTATTAAGTTCAGATAATAATAATATTTACATCCTAGAATTGTATGATTAAGTGAAATAATCTAAATAATCCATGTAAAACACATAGCAAAATGACTACCATAAAGTTAGCGCTAGATGAAAATGCAGGTCCTTGCCATCTTGGAAGTTACAATCTACTTAGGAGATGTATGGACAAATTTGAAATTGAAGGAAGAGCTCTGTAGAACTGAGCTTGAGTGAGCACCTTTATTCGTAGAAAGAACAATTAAGTGCTGACCTCCATAATAAGGACTTTAGTTATTCCAGGACTGCAAAGGAGAAAGAGGCCAGTGAGTGCAGGAGTAGAGAACTTTAGCACTCAGAGAACCTTAAGGAGTAACCAACACTGCAATCCAGAATTTGAGATTTCATCTGAACTCTGACATATGGACATAACTTGTATAGACAGAGATATTAGGTGGGCAGAGAGATGGACAGCATGAGCTGCTATGTTATGGCAATATGAATATTATTTTTCATATATGGAAAAGAATGAAATAATCAGCTGATTGGAGCTGAGAGTTTACCTTGGGGAACCAGCACAGAAGAAATTGGACAGAGGGGTTGCATCTGTTTAGAGACGATTTGAAATATGCAAAGGTACATTTCCCTTTATTCTGAAGGAAATTTGGAGCCCTTGCTGGGTAGTGACATGATGGGACAGCGCTTTAGTATGATCTTCTCTGGCTGTTGTGTATGCAGGATGGCATCGGCTGTAGGAAACATTGGGGCAAAGCAGCTTGTTAGGAGGTGATGAGAGTAATGATGGTGTGAGTGATAGAGACATGGAGTAGTGGCAAATGAGAATAGAGGAGAAATAGTAATCCTTAGAGCAGTTCTCAGGAAGCAGTTACAGGGTTTGGTGGTAGATTCCAAACAGGAAATTAACAAGCAGTGACTCAATGATGACCTAGATGAGTGGTTTACATCAAACTCAAAGATTCATCCCATTCACCAAAAAAACTTTGAAAACTTCCTTCGTGAAAGCATTCACTGAAATCTGCATGACAAATGAGATAGAACAAAACTGTATGTTATTTTTAAGGTGACCTATGTGTTGACTGGTTTTTCGAGAGAGACAGAGTAAGTATCTGCTTTGCCTGACACCTAACGACCTATGAACTCAAAATGGGAAGACATGAACTCCTTGTATTTTATTTATACCTTATCTGCTTTTGTGTCATGGAGTCAGACTCAGAAGAGATCCTCCTTTTCTCTAAATGTGGACATGGTTTCTGCAGCAGGAAAGATTTTGCTGCATCATGCCAATTATCATGTGACCTGAAAATTCCTCCTGTGGCTGGCTTTCCTCCCTTGTGTTTGTCCAACCCAACTCTTTCCCTTTCATCAATAATGCAACAACTTCTCATTCATTAGCAACAGGCTCACATCATGTGATCACCCCAACAGGGAACTGTAAAAATGCCACAAAAATGTGAGCTATATTAAAACAGGGTAAGTGGAAAAGTTTGTACATAAAATTATACCCTTTAGCACAGCCTTTAAAAAATAAACTGCATCAAGAGAACAGACCTAGAGAGATCACTTAATCTATTCAAATGGTTTCAGCTAGAGCAGTGGTTCTCAACCCCGACTGCATAGAAGTTATATGAGGAGTTTCTAAATGATAGCCATTCCCAGATCCAGTCTGCAGAAATTCTTTTTATTCTCCCCAATTTTTTCTCCTTGTGATGAGAACTTTTAAGATCTACTGTCTTATCAACTTTCAAATAGACAGTACAGTATTATTAACTATAGCCACCATGCTGCACATTACGTCCTCAGAATTTAATTAATTTTATAACTGGAAGTTTATAACTGGTTCACTGGTATATAATGGGACCACTGATTTTCAGTATGTCTTGAAGTTCCCCACATGATTATAAAATGAAACCAGGGCTGAGAAATACTCTTCTGTACCCTAGCCTGGTTGTTCATTAGGGTAATCTGAGGAGCTTAGAAAAATACCAATGTCTGATCCAAACCCCCCAAATTTTCATTTAAGTGTTTTTGGGTGTAACCAAGGCCTTGGTAGGTTTAAAAGCTCCCCAGGTGATTCTTATGTAAAGCCAGCTTGGAAATCAATGAGCTGATCAGTGGCTCTCATACAGCAGAATCCTTTGGAGAGGTTGTTAACACAGAGATTGCTGGATCCTATCCCGAGACTGATTGTGTAAGTGTGGATAGGGCCAGAGAATTTACATGTCTAATAGATTCCCAGGTTAGGTTATTTCTGATCTGTAGACCACACTCTAAGAACCACTGAAGTTAAAAGTATTCATGTTTAAAATATCTCCAAGCAGAAGATTTCACAGTCTGTTTGTAAATATGTTCCAATACTTTAGGCTCGCCTTAATACAATCTAACAGATTTCCATAGTAAGGTTGTGATATATTCGGGTCTTAGTTAATTGCAGTTCAGAGGCTTAGTATTTGAAGTTGTGATGATCAGTGAATCCATATTAACTCTATTAGTTAACAATTAATTCCTTCACTTTCTATCTCCTTCCCTCCCTAAAGTGATTAATTATTTCATAATTTCAGTGAAGAGTCTAAGCAAATAATTTCTAAGAATTCATAATCTGATTTTCTGCTTCTAAGGGTTAAGGCCCTCTGATCCACATTAATTCTATGAAAATTGTATAAACACAAAAGAGTAGGAGGCACTGATGCGACACCATTGTAGATATCATATAACAAAACTAAAGTTGAGGTCATGTTGACCCATAGTGTCATCTGTGAGAACGCCATCTACTAAGCACAAAAGAAAACACATTGTCACAATTTATTCTTTCTGTGGTTGTAAAGGGAAGAAGATATTTTGAGGAACAGGATTAATAAAACATTAAAATAACTAGGAAGAAAAGCTGATAATTAAAGATGGACTGTAATTCAAACCCAGCCTGAACAATAGCTCTTCTATTTTGCTTCTGCTTCTTTTTAATCACAGAAACAACAGTTCTTCCTGGACTAGTCTTTTCCTGTGTGTCATCACCAACACACACAAAGCCAATTTTTAAAAGACCAAATCTAAAACATATTTCATGCTTTCTTCCTTCATTTTTTTTCCAACCTATTTCCTCCAGAAAATGTAAAAGGGCAGCTGAACCATCTATGTGTATAATGACTCCTACATGGCAGGCCTCAGCCACACCACGATCATCGGATTATTCCACTGTAGATCTTCTCAACCACGGTCAATGGTCTCCAAGGAAAACAAGTCAGAGAGGAGGTAGGTAGTAGCATCGCTGTAAAACAGTGAACAAATGGAACTCTTTCCCCAAAAGGCCGATTGTGATTGCTAGGTGAAAGCTGCTCAATTCATGAAAAGTTTAAACTGAAAAAGTCTTTTGCTAAAATACAAAAAGCAACCTGTTCTAAATTTTCATTATATAAGAGACTTCATTCAGGGGACTAAAACATTGAAAGTGAATCAAATGGGAGGATATTTTCAGCTAGGACAGTGGTGTTCATACCTTTTATATTAGTGCATATATACTAGGAGACTTGAAATTTGAAGGCAGGCATTTTGCTAAACCAACCCTCTACCTAAAAATGCATTACGTTTTGTCTGTGAATTGAGGTCAGGTTATTAAGTGAGAGAGCTCTCTACACCTAAATACTCTATTTCATAATTGTGCTTAATTAATTGTGGACATCTTACATTGGGTTCTTTTAGGATATGATTAGATAAATCCATTTAAAAAACTTAAAGGAATAAAGAAGAACTTAGAAAACATGGAGTAAAATGCAAAGTCTGCGTTCAGAAGAGATAGAAGAAACTTTCTTCTCCTTCTTAACTCTTTTTTCCAATCGACTTTCCCAACTCTTAGGACCCAGAATGCAAGTTATTGTGAGTAATATGGAAGGTACAAAAGACTTTGATAAGCTTTGACTTGCTTGGGAGCCTAAATCCAGATGAAAGACTTTGATGGATCAGAGCATTCTGAGTTTTTCAACACCTTATTGATGTAAAGACTTTGCATATAGTTCTTCCATACAAAGGACACTAAATGTTCATTCATCTTATGTTCATTTTTGTTTCTGTCCTCTCACCTGGATTCTTGTGCTGCACTCCCCCCATGCTTCCACACAGCAATTCAGGACGTCAACTCCAGGCCATTTGATTGGTGGATTAAAAAAACACTGTAACCACTACTTACTTGACTTCCCGTATTTCTTTTGTCTATTTTTTAGAGAAATGTCTCTGAGTATCTGTCTAATCCACCTAATTACTAGCTTAACTGGGTATGATAAGATAAAATTTACATGAAATCATTCCTATAGTAACTATCCACCTACAGAATTAGTTTTAAAAGGTAACAATTCTCATTTGCAAAGGTAAGCTAAAAGCAGAGTTTTAGACAAATATACTCAGGGATATTAAACACTAGGAGGAGGTGATTTCATCATGTGAACAAGGCTGACTTAACATTTTTAAAAATTTAATTAATTAAAGATGGTGAACTCCTTGATGGAAAGGCCTGCTTTCTAATTCATCTTTATATGCCCTTAAATACCTTGAATATCTTGAGTAATGTTGGCATGTAACAGGTACTCAGTGTGAATGAATGAATGAAGAAATGAGTGAATGAAAGACTGAATTAGTCACATCTTGCTTTTAACAGACTGGAATCAAATAGCTCTGGGTCCAAGACATAATTGTTTCCTTTAATATTTGGGTGACTGTGTACATAATGTAATTTATCTAAGAGTTTTCTCATCAGTTATAGGAGATTGCTGATGTCATTATGAGGGTTAAAAGAACATGGTGCCTGGAAAAGTGGTAACATTAAAACCCATGTAGACTATTAGCTTACAGGCATTTATGTAATAAGCAGATTGGCCACAGGGAAAAAAAAGTGAGAATTTATAGGGAGTTAGGCAAGAAAAGAATAAAAGAGATAAAAACCAAGGCAAATTTACCAGCTGAACATAATTGGGATCAGCCCGAAGATTTCGAAAAACTATAAGCAGAGAAAGCCATATTCATTGCAAACCATCCTTATGGCATCATGCCCTCCACTTTGTGAAACAGAAACATTTTTCTTGCTGTCCTGACAACTTTGATGGTGGTAATTTGCAAAGATACAAATTACGATTTAAAGAAAGGTCAAAAATAATCCATTCCAGCTGTGGTTTGAGAAAGTTAATTTGAATTTTAAAGTAAAGTCTTTTCTCGTTTCTCTCTTGCCATACAAGATTTTTAATATAGCTGACTCCTAACAGATATAGTTGCATGACATCAGTAGAGCATTCCAAAGGAATATGCAAAGGGAAAAAATAATCTGCCAATAGTTTTAAGAGGAATCATTGATTAATTCATTGGAATAACAAATCATGTATGGTGGCTGCCTGGACCCAAACAAAGGTTGGTCTTCTCTCAACATGGCACCCAAACTCTTTTCCCTGCTCATCCAACTTCCCATGGTGGTCATCTCCAGTTTTTGGTTAGCACGTTGTTTGGTTGTTCACTCTAGAGTTCACTGAGGACTACAACCTGCTCGAGAAATGTCATCCTTCTGTTTACTACACATCATTTCCTGTTGTCTTCCTATTCTGTCATTGAAACTTTTGGGAAACTAATAGAACACTCTCTCAACCTCAGATTGTTGTTGCTTTTAGGTTATTTTGGTGAGGTAGAAATTTTCAGTTACGTGATTGATTTTCCTCAAATTTTTTCTTGATGTAGAAAGAATCTTAGTGCAGATTATATGAAATAGACTTATTTATTTGGCCAGCTCCCAACTATTCTGATTAGATTAGCTTCCTTTTGGGCTTATGTGTCTAAATTTTCTGCCAAAGGTTCAGAGCACTTTTTTGAAAGAGTTCTATGTAAGATAGGTGACTTGGCAAACTAATATCATTAGTAAAAGATGTGAGAATGAAGGTATATACCCTACAGAAAAATAGTCAATAAATTTGAATATGAAATTCAATGTGGCAAAGTTAATTTTGTTGATTTCTTGGAATTATAATGTGATAAATTTCCAAATATTTATGTTATACGATTTACTGATCAATTTCTCATTCCTAGAATTATTATGGCTGTTCCTGAAGAAATTTTAATGTTATGCTCTGTTGTTTGATAATTAATATTTCAGATTGAAACAACTATACATACTGGAGGGTTAAACAAAGAAATAATGAGATTTCTCTGTTTCTCTTAGTCTCTTCCTTCTAGGATAACATTCACCAAGACAGATCCTATACAGGAACATAAAATGTCTTACTATTTTAAATGTCTGATACCATATAGAGTATCATATGAATATATTTTCCAACTATAACAAAATTAAACTAGAAATGTAGAGAAAGAAGATATCTGGAAAATTCCAATTATTTGGAGGCCTAAAAACCCACTGTTACATAAGCTATTAGTCAAAGAAGAAATCAAGAGTGTACTACAAAAAATATAAGTTGAATATAAATGAAAAGAAAACATACCAAATTTTAAGAGTGTTTTAAGTTCTAAAGTGTTGCTTAGAGTTTTTGCCAAAACTTCTAGAATGAACACAGGATAAAATCTTTATATCACTAGGTAAGCAAAAATTCTTACAGCACAAAGAACATGAGTCGTAAAAGAAAAAAATGATGAATTAGATTTCATCAAAATTAAAAACTTTTGGTCTTTGAAAGACACCATTTAGAAATTAAAAGATAAGTGAAAGACTGGAAGAAAATATTAACACTACATATTCTGCCAAATAATTTATGTCCAGAATATATTAAGAACTCTTAGAACTCAATAAGACAATTTTTAAAATAAGTAGAAGATCTGAACTGAAAACTCACAAAAGTAAATGTATAAATGGCCTATAAGCATATGAAAAGATGCTCATCATCATTAGTCATGAGGAAAATGCAAATTAAAAGCATCAATAAAATACCATTACATGTCTAATAGAATACCTAAAATTGAAATAATAGACAGTGCCAAACATTGCCAAGGATATGGGGCAACTGAAACTTTTATCATTGTTATAGGAAAAGTAAATCACTTTGGTAAACAATTGGGCGGATTTTTTTTTTTTTTTAATAAGGTTAAGCATCCATCATCATAGACTCTGCAGTTCCACTCCTAGGTATTTGTCCAGGAGAAATGGAAACATTTGTCTACATAAAGACTTGTGATAAATGTTCATAATAACTGTGTTCATAATAGTAAGAAACTAATAACCAAAAGTCTATCAAGAGATGAATCGATAAACACATTATAGTATATCCATACATTGGAACACTTCTCAGAATCAAAAAGGAACAAATCTTTGATACATGTCACAATATAAGTGAATATAAAAAACATTATAAAAGTAAAAGAAGTATGCATAAAGGAAAATGATTCTATTTTGTTAAATTCTACAAAATGGAAACCAATTTATAATGATGGAGAGCATATTGGTGATTGCCTAGGGCCAAAGATGGGAGTGTAGACTTGAGTTCCAAGAAACCCTTTTCCTTGGTGGTGGTTGCTTTGGTGTATATGTTTCTCAAAACCCACTGAACTGTACACTTAAAACGGGTACATTTTCTTGTATGCAAATTATGCCTCGACAATATTAATTTTCTTAAAAAAGCCAACAAAAAAACCCACCAAGACTAGCTTTGTGTTGATGTACTAAAGTATGGAATTTTTCCCTCTTGCTTTATATTTGTTCTACTCATTCCCATTGTTTTTTAATGTGCAAGAATTTCTTCTACAACAGAAAAGCATTAATATTTCTAAAATCTCTTATACAAATTTCTGTACAGATTATTCTATTGCATTTCATCCTGCCTGTAAAGTCTTTGCTTTTCTAAAAAAAATTAAAGCGCTGAAAGAGTATTAGAGAGGAGGACATCTAACATATTTTCCGTCTCCAGGCTGTTTTAAAGTAAAAAATCCCTCACACACAAGGTCCTCCACATGCTTTATTTGCTAAAGAATTATATGGGCTGAAGAGCTCGGCAGAGTGATTGTTTATGATCACTCAGCTGCCTCATCCTGACCTCTCCATAGTAAAAGTTCAGCTTCTTTGGAACAGAAAGGATAGTGTTTCTTTTAGCATTTCCACAGGGAACTGTCGACCTCTCCTTGCTCTCTTTGTTCCTCCTGTCTTAAGGACACTTTAGCAAAGTTAATATTGGAGACTCCCAACTTTTACAGGCAGTCTGATTAAGCAGGTTGTTGAAATGGTATGAGGGTAATTTTGTGTACATTAATTAAAAAAAAAATAAAAAGGAATACCTAGGCACAAGGCCATGTTGTCCTCCACTACTTAGTAAATTTAATTAAATTGGCCTGTTCCTAGGAGAGGTTTTCTGCTTGAGATTGGCTGGTGAGTACAGGCAACGTTTACAAAACTCTGTTTGAATAGGTGTTCAATTAGATTTTCCCATTTAAGCTGCACTGAGCTGATATACATTTTTGAGTGATTTTGTGCATTTTGATTTTCAATTTTCTGGGTCATGTTTTCAAATACTATGGAAGCCAAGAGAACAAACTTGATGAATGAGTGAAATCAAAGAGGAAACAAAGCATTCCTAATAGATTGAAAGAAGCCAAAGAAAATATTCACAGGTTTCTTCATTTATCTTTTAGTGACAATTTTTATTGTCATTCGTTCACTTATTCATTTTTATGTGCTCTGTCACTTATTCCTCTATTTGTTCATATGTTCACAAATATTTGTTGAGTAGTTACTAAGTACCCAGGCCTTGAGGATACAGAAATAGCAATAACAGCTTCTATTTTCTGAACATCTCAAGGTTTGTAGAACTGTCTACATTTCATTGCTAACCCTTAAACCATGTCTGGAAATGAAGTGTAATTATACCTATTTTCTACATGGAAAAAATGAGACTGAGCCAGGATTTGAACTCACATATCCCTCATTCAAAAACCCATATTCATCTTACTAAACCACTCTGCCTCCCAGATCATACTTCAGAGACAAGCTAAAGAGGTCTATTAATGATAAGGACAGCATAACAAGCTGGAAAGACTAGAGATCTAGGAAGTAGGAATTCTAGTCTTGGCTGTGACAAACTAGACTTATGATCTTGCAAAGACACTTTATCTATATCAGATTTATGCATAAATCCTCATGAAAAGGAAATGTATTCAATTATTTTTATGATCTACCCTTCCAGTTTTAAGTATTACTGAATGCTTTCATTTCTGCTTTGAAAACTATATACAGTTGACTTGACAGTTCGATTTTCAGAGATTTTGTAATGTTTTAAATTATTATTTCACTTTCTGTTTTTTTCACCTTTCTAACTAGCTCATCGATTAAGTTCCAAAATGAAAAAGAGAGGTATTGGTTACCTAAACTGGGGACAAGTCAGATGTTGAACTCTCAATGGATTCCCAAAAACATCAAGCAAATTGTAAGACGGATGGCTCTTCAGGTCTAGTTTCTGACTTACCATTTGGCCTTGGTCCTTGAACACGACATTAAAATGATGTTCTCAATTTGGTGATTTTTAAACATTTTAATCTTAATTAAAGAATAAAGAAAATGTTGTGTTCGCTGAGCTCAAACGCCTGCCAAGTGTGAGAAAACTATATCTCAGCTGTATGTACTGTTACACAGTGTTCTTGGAACTTCTCATATGTCATTCTGTCTGTTCATGTGCAATCTGATAACTAACTACAATTAACAAATTAAATATTTATATATGCTACCACATACTCAGTCCATATGTGCAAAATATTGCAAGTTCCTCAGTAGCATTTAGCATCACCCACTGTTGTTAGTTTCCTGAACTAGACCTTATGGTGTCCTATGACGTATGCCCCCAAAGCATGCACTTTCCTTGTTTTGTGTGTTTATAGTAGAGCTCAATTTAGCCTTGGTAAGGTGACCAGTTTGTTCTCTAATGAAAGTCAGCACCACCAACACAGAGTTCTCTCTCCTTTTCCTCTGTATTACTCGTGTGCTTAACTTACAAGTGTGTCCCAGGGAGCAGTGTTCAGCCACATGGGCTAGCCAGTTACTATTTTATTTATAAAAATTCCGATCATTTTCCAAGCACAAGTGATTGAGAGCACACACTGAGAGCCCCATAAAGGACTTTTAAACTTTCAACAGATACACACTCTACAACCAGCACTTGAAAAATAAGAAAAAACTTGTTGACTTAAAAACTTTCCTGAAACTGAAAATCCGTAAATGGAAGGAAAGCTAGCCTCTGATGCACTTCTGAATTAGGTCAAGGGACATCCAACAGTTGAAGGAATGTGGGGCAGCTGCCTTAATAAAATATTGGTCGGTGGGCCCCCCAACCTTCCTGAGGCTGATTGCATTATAGTGAGTAAAGGAGGACAGTGAGAGGAAGCCAGGCTCTACCTGCAAGCTTAGGATTGCCCGCAACCTTGTTTACCAGAAAAGGTCAAGGTTTCCCAATTAAATCACAACACAAGAAAGAAAGAGCAAAAAGAGGAGACAGAGAAGAAGCGGAGGTGAAGACGAAGGTGAGATGGCTGACGGGGCCCGGTATTGTGCTACTGAACTAATGAGAGAGCCGATCCGAACTGCTGAAATCTGATGATGAGAGAGAGGCCCTGTTTATCAGAACAGGATAAGTAAGAATGTCTCTAACCAAACACAGCTAATGTCTAGTTCCAGGGAATACTGATACAATTAATTTATGACCTCTGTGTTTTTCTGGAATATAAACCTTGTTAATAACGCAAAGTCTCTTGAAACGTACAATTCCACAGCTCTTAAGAAGGTACTTTATACCACCATAGTGGCATCATGTCACTGGCGTTTGAAGCAGGGAGAGATGCATTCTTTCCCGTCTCTTTATATCGCAATAGATTTGTGGTGAGATGTTTAAGAGGCTCCTGCCGTCTCAAACTGTTTCCTTCAAGCGCTGACCGTGAACTGGGCTCAGAGGTGATTTGGACACTTGACATTTTCAAGGGCAAAAATTTCTCCCAATGTGATAGAGAGAGAAAGACAGGAAGAAAAGATGATTTTATCACTCTGCTTTACACCTACCAAGCCAAACTTAGAGACACAAGAAGAACTGAGAAATGGAGATTCCAACACGGAGCTTGCAGTGCCTAATTGTATGCTGTAGAAATTAATGGCATAAATGCTTACCAAGGAAGAAAAATATGCAGCGCTATTTAAGAAATGGTTTAAACAAATATAGCTTATTTTCAGTTAAAAGTGCTAACGGGGCCACTCACAGCCAAATCTCTTTGCAGGGCCTGTCCCCACACTGTTTTCCCCACCGTGACAGATTGGATTTAATTGAAAAGTTGCTAGTTTAGAGCTGTCGCTGAAAACTTGCATGGTGAAATAGAATCGGCCTGGTGATTGTCCTTCAGTCTATTTTTACATAGCCTCTTTATCCTGGTCATCATTTTTTTTAGGAACTAATATGAATATTTCCCATAGCCATCAAAACATTTAACAAGGAGGAGTACTTACTTCTACCTAAAAATGTTCGAAGTCTCAGAGATGATTGCTGTTCCTGATTCTTGTTACTCACCATCAATGAGCTTTGTGTGTCCTATTTATGACATGGGATGGTTTTTAAAGAGCTATTTGAAACCCAGTTAGCGTGCCCTCAGAAGGAGGTGTGCTGAGCAAACGGAAATAAATATTCTCTGGGAGAGTAAGAGAATTGAAAATAAGGTGACTGGTAGGAAATTAAGGAGTTAACGGATCTATTGTCCCCAGTTGGGAATTCTCGTTGCCATATTTATTTAAATCACTTTCCTCAAACTTCTATTTCAGTGCATAGTGGCATTAAAAGATAAACTGAGGCATGTTTTAAAAATTTGAGGTTTTATTTAAACAAAAGTCGATTTGAATAGGCAGCATCCAACCTAGCAGATAAAAATGAGCCCTGAGGAGCTTTACAAAATGAGAGGCTTTCATAGGCAGAAGGGAGCAGCAACAAGGAAGTTATACCAGGCCAAAAAGTGGCTTGGTTATTACAAGGTTACCTTTTTTAGGGGGTGGCAGGAATCTATCAGATAGGTTTAAGATTCCACACCTGGGAGAGCTGAAGCCATAATTAAGGTAAGTTTTGATTTGGTGATGTGGGGCTTAGCATAAGCAACTCCATTTTGGGCCTGTTGTCTTGTTTTTTTTTTTTTTTTTTTTTTTTTTTTTTTTTTTTTTTTTATGTGTTACGCGGGCCTCTCACTGTTGTGACCTCTCCCGTTGCGGAGGACAGGCTCCGGACGCGCAGGCTCAGCGGCCATGGCTCACGGGCCCAGCCGCTCCGCGGCATGTGGGATCTTCCCAGACCAGGGCACGAACCCGTGTCCCCTGCATCGGCAGGCGGACTCTCAACCACTGCGCCACCAGGGAAGCCCTGTTGTCTTGTTTTTAACGCTACTCTATGTGACTTTGTGTATCTTCAGTGACAAAACTGGTCTCAGTCATTGTCATCTCATGGTCAAAATTCCTTCATGAAATTTATCAGGAGATTTCTATGTTGAGAGTCATACTGTACCCAAACTTTATGAGCCTTTTCAATGGAAATAGAAGGCCTGGTTGCTATCCAAAAGCAATAACTTGCCTCTGTTTTAGTAAATATCAGTCAGTAATTAGCATGGTGACTGAGGTCCGAAGGAGCCCAGCGTCTTGCTGCTCAAACTTTGCTCCATGAACCAACATCATCAGCATCACTTGGGGGTGGGGGAGCTCATTGGAAATGCATATTACCAGGCCCCTCCCCAGACTTACCTAGTCAGATTCTGCAATTTAACAAGACCTCCCACCCTCAGTGATTTGTATGCTATTAAAACTCCAGAAGCACCTCCCTAGTGGATATGTGTGGGACACCTGGCTGAATTTCCTTGGAAAAGTCTTTGGGTCTAGAAAGTGCTCTTTACTTTTGTTATTCTAATTGTTAACCACATAGTTACATCTGCTGAACAGATGGTTACATTTAGAATTTAAAAAAATAAGTCCTGGAAAGGCACCTCATTTTTGGACAGTGGAATTTCCACCACCTAAGGCACTACAGTCTATTCGGATGCAGGAAATAACACCCAAAGAGCAAGCCCTGCGGATGGTGTGGAATGATGACAAACTCAATCTCACACAGGTGTAGAGGACACATTAAGTAGCTGTTGGGCTGACAATATTAGCATCAGCTATGTAAGCATAATTATTGGTCAAGGGCAGATTGTTGTAAAACAGCTAATAAACAGGAAACATTAACTTTCCTTGCACAGGGCCTTTGCAAAACCAATATTAGGCCTATGTGTTCTGTACATGTATTTTTTCTGAAGCCAATTAACCTCTTTATTGGAAAACAAGAACTTCATTATAGTTGAACGTGGCAGCTAATCCTTCACAGTAGATAACTTTCATTGAGCATGAGTGGAATGAGTTGTGTTTACTTCACTGACTGACATTTCTGTACAATTAAAAGAAAGATTAATTGTTTAATTTCCTCAACATTGGGTGCTTAGTGAAGGCTAGGAGATCCATAAAACTAAAAACTATAGTTTTTCATTCACCCAAGGCCAAGGAGCTGTGGAAATTTATTTTTGAGCAGTATATATCTTTTTATTCTCCTGACCATGTGTAAGGGTGGGTGAGGGCTTTGAGTATCTTTGTAGAATCAATTTTTATTATATTTTTTCCATATAACTTTTAAGGTTCAGACCGAGATAAGATATGAGCCTATAGATTTGTCAAATCACTTTGATGTTTCAGACTTAGATTTTTGGCTGACACACAACATGTGGAAGAAGCCAATGGAAAAGAATAATAAAAATACAGGCAATGACCACTTTAGTAGACATACAAAACTGGAAATATATTTCATAATAACAACCTGTACTGTTAAAGTGAGTCCACCCAAAGTTGCAGAAAGAAATTTCATGAGCAAAGGTGCAAAGTCACTGACTTGCCGAATTTGCTTGGAAATCAAGTAAAAGAATCTCGAAGACCAGGGTGTCAAAGCATGAGTATGGCAGCTCTGTGCGTGTGTGTGTGTGTGTGTGTGTGTGTGTGTGTATGTGTCCTTTGGTATTCTTGTTATTCTATACTCACGTTTCATCCTCTTACCCTCATACCCCCATTCCTCCAATCTTTCAGATTCCCTGATTCCAATGCCCCATTTCTTCTGTCTTGACTCTTTTCTGCATACATCCAAGTTAAAGTCTCTTCATCCCTATTTCACCCCTATCGCTGAAAACTCTTTTGTTCCCTTATTTTTAAAAGCTGCCCAAATGCCTGAAGTTGTAGAGATATGAATATCCAAGGCTGGCCCCTAGATCAGTGCTGTTCAATAAAAAGATAATGTGAGCTATCTGTGTAATTTTAAATTAAATTGTAATTTGAAATTTTCTAATAGCCATGTTAAAAAGTGAAACAAATTCATTTTAACAATAGTTGTATTTAATCCAGTATATCCAAATGATTATCGTTTCAACATGTAATCAATATAAAAGTATTATTGAGATATTTGTACATTTTTTGTGATTTGAAATCCTACGTGTATTTCACATTTACAGCGTATCTCAGTCAAGATAAGCCCCACTTCAAATGTTCAGTAGCCCCATGTGAGTAGGGACTTATCATGTCATCAGATGATACACTTTATACACAAAGGTCTTAATTTTTTTGCCATGAATGTGAAATGCTGTTTACAAACAAGAACAGTATATGTTTTAAACCCAGGGAAGATACCTCTTCATCAGTGTTCATCAAGGACTGTAACATATCAGACTTCGGAGTGTTTGTTGAACTACGGGCAATCTGAAAAACATTACTTTCATGAAATCTTTTACTCTTATCATCTCTTGTTAAAAACTTAAAAACCTTCATCTGTGTGAATACAACTACATACTTTTTTCCTCATTAATTTTTGGGTGAGGATCGTATGGGAGAGTACATTGAAGCTGACTCACTTCTCCTAAAGGGCCCTTGCACGCACATCTTCTCATTTATGTTCTCCCAGAAAAAACAAGGGACTTGGATAATTCACCCTGAAAAAATGCAGCTTTCACCACTTACGTTGTGCTTTCCATGAAGGTTTTAAAAAAAATTGCAGCTTTGGCTGTCCTTCGCATGTCATGGTATCTCTAAAATATTTGTGAAGTCTACCCTCCTTTTAAGCTTTCCTCTACCTCTTGGCAAGAGATATGCACAGCACACCTTATTGTCAGAAAAGTCCACGAGGTATCTTCCCTTTCAAGGACTTTCAAAATCTCTTACGTTTGTTCTGCCATTTCAGGCTACCTTTAGCAAAGGAAAGAACATGGTCCTCATTGTCAACTTTGTGACCGAGATCACAGGGCAAGCTCTAAAATGGGTTCATCAAAGACAGCTCATAATATCTGCTATGGCACAAGTTACAAAACTGTAAGGAAATACAGGGAGCCCCCAATTAAAGAATACTGGAAGTTTGAAAACCCAAACCTATTAAACAGATCCATCAGAGGAGGTTTCTCTCCATCTCAAAATGATTCTTCTTCTCACCACAGGATTGCTTTAAATCAAATTCTCTCCATCTTCCTTGCATTTAAGTATTTGTTTATAAATCAATAACTACTTCAAAGAGAAACTGGAGAAAAGAAAAAAAGGAAAGCTACAGTGATGGGAATTGGTGCCAAACTGAGATTAATCAAAAAGGAAGATAAACCATTTCTAAACCTACGGTAAGTAAAAGGGGAAATTACATCCACTGTTTAAATGTTCAGTTTCTGTTCATTTTCACCTTAATCTGCACCTGAACAATTTATAAATGAAATTCTACAATGACCTTACTTAATATGAATGCCCTACCCACCCCTATCCACCATCATTCCATATGTCCACAGAGAGGCAGATTTCCAGTTTCATTCCAGACAACTCCACAGTGTCCCTGTGAGATGATGGCCACTGATTAATGTTTGTCTGAGGAGCGTAACTGCATGTTTTTAGAGCTGCTGGAAAGCCAATTCTTACCGAAAGCAGCTGCGAAACCAGACTGACTTTTAACCTCCCCTGTCGCATGCAGGCACTCTTGGCACAATTACAGTGCAAGTAGCACAGGACCTAAGGGGTTACCATTATAGAAACAGACTTGGCCAGCAGGAAATGTTTACATCCTGCATGAAACCCTGATGTTTGACATGAAACTGGAACTGCTCACCATGGTTTCAGAAAACAGAAGTCTCCGTCTTTGAACTCGCCTCATAGCCCAAGAAAACAAATATTCCTATCTCCTTACCATCAAATGGCCTCCCTCCCAACTACTCCTTTCATTGAACTGTTTCTGTGTTCTGTAGATACAGGAAATAAACAGCACTGCAGTGCTCTGTGTAATGAAATACAAACCACTTCCACCAAGGATAACACGCAGTAAGCAACACAACAAAAAGAGATGGACTCTGGGTTGATCATTGAAATTCCTCAAGCATCTCCTAAGTAAGGAAATTATATTTTCATAAAAATGAACTGCAAGAGTAAGATAGCCAGGTTGCGTTATTAACTTACTGAATTTGAACCTTGGAGCTCAAGAGGTAGTAAGGACATGCTGCCTTTCACTAGATTCTCCATTATCAAACATAGCCATCTGAAGAGGGTGGAAATGAAAGAGAGAAGCCTAGATTAAGCGATTGAGGATCTAGAAGAGAGAAGTTAAAGCCCTTTTCCAATCTCCAGCAGCCCTTGGCAATGTTATAGCACCAGAAAACCACCTGGTCACCCAGTTTCCTGCCAGTAACTGGACAAAGAACGGGAGGCTATTAAAACTCCCAAAGAACTGTTAATTAGTTTAATGAGCAACCTACACCTGATGCCCCAATTATTGCCCCTCTGTCACCAGCAAAAAATTAAAAGGACAGGAAACTCAGAAGTGGGCTCTGTTTTATCATCTTTCAACATGGCCAATATATGCATTTTTTTTAAAAAAGCAAACCATTGGTTTTGCTCTTTTCTTTGGTGAGATACAGTACCTCTCAGACATCAGACAATTTTGTTTCGACTTCAGCAGGCTACTATGATTAGACTATACGTATATTGGTTTGTTCCTTCTTGTGTTAAGATCACCATGCAAATGCACCCACTTCCTAAGTGCAGAAGGCCAAAAGGAAATCAGGCAGCCAAAAGGAAATTGTGCAGAATCATTCCACTTGCAATTTTATTCAGAATTCATAAGCGTATATGGACAAGGGAATGTTGGAAAGGCTTTGAGGCAATGTGTTGGGGGAAAAAATGGGTTTTATTATTGGGAACATTCTGATTATTTGGATAATCATATGAACGTATTCAATCTCTCTGAGCTTCTGTTCCTTCATCTACAATATAAATATCACCTTCTCAGGATAGTAGAATACAGTGGACAAGAGTTTAGGCTGTTCTAGAAACACCCTGCATTTGAATATGAGGAGGGAAACTGCTTCTCATTTAACAATCTTAAAATTCACCATTTTGGGGCCTCTCTGGTGGCGCAGTGGTTGAAGGTCCGCCTGACGATTCAGGGGACACGGGTTTGTGCCTTGGTCCGGGAGGATCCCACATGTTGTGGAGCGGCTGGGCCTGTGAGCCATGGCCACTGAGCCTGCGTGTCCGGAGCCTGTGCTCCTCAACGGGAGAGGCCACAACAGTGAGAGGCCCGCGTATCACAAAAAAAAAAAAAAAAAAATCACCATTTTGGCTGTTTCTTCCTTCAAATGAGATGATCATTTAAAAAAAAATGACATTGTGTATTAGCTTTCTGTTACTGCTATAACAAATCACCTTGAACTTTGTGGCTTAAAACAGCACAAATTTATTATCTCGTGTTTCTCTAGGTTAGAAGTTTGACACTGGTCTCAGTGGACTAACTCCAAGGTGTTGGCAAGGTTTTGTTCTTTTCTGGAGGCTCTAGGGGAGAATCTGTTTCCTTCCCTTTTCTAGCTTCTAGAAGCCACCCACATTCCTTGCCTTGTGACCCCTGCCTCCATCTTCAAAGTCAGTAAGGTTATATCTCTGACCACAGTCAGGAAAAGTTCTCTGATTTTTAAGGACTCATCTGACTACACAGCTCACCTGGGTAATCCAGGATACTCCCCCTCATCTCAGTATCCTTAACTTAATCACATCTGAAAAGTCATTTTTGCCATACAAGGTAACATATTCATAGGTTCCTAGAAGTAGGTTGTGGACATCTCTAGGGGCCATTATTCTGTCTATAATTCACTGGAAAAATGCAGAATCATATAAATGCTCTTTGTTACCTACAAGAAAATACCTGGACCCTTGACCCTGCTTTTGGGATAAACATGGGCAACTTTAGAACTTTCCATATTTGTCCAAATAATTTCCCACTCTCAAAGTAGTAGTAGGAAGTAAAATTGAATAATAAATAAATTTAAATACATTTAGCTTTTGGATCAGACTATGTTCAAGATATCTTCTTAACCAGACTATTTTAAAATATTAGCTTGTTATGGGAAAAATTAGGTAAAAAGTGTCAAATGATCTAACAAATAACTTGATGAAACTATCAATTTCAAAAATAATATCAGGGGAGCTTTAAGATGGCAGAAGAGTAAGACATGGAGATCAACTTCCTCCCCACAAATACATCAGAAATACATCTACATGTGGAAAAACCCCTACAGAACACCTACTGAATGCTGGCAGAAGATCTCAGACTTCCCAAAAGGCAGGAAACTCCCCACATACCTGAGTAGGGCAATAGAAAAAAGAAAAAACAGAGACAAAAGAATAGGGATGGGACCTGCACCAGTGGGAGGGAGCTGTGAAGGAGGAAAGGTTTCCACACACTAGGAAGCCCCTTTGCGAGCGGAGACTGTGGGTGGCAGATGGGGGGAGCTTCGGAGCCGCAGAGGACAGAGCAGCAACAGGGGTGCAGAGGGAAGAGCAGAGAGATTCCCGCATGGAGGATCGGTGCCGATCAGCTCTCACCAGCCTGAGAAGCTTGTCTGCTCGTCCACTGGGGCAGGCAGGGGCTGGGAGCTGAGGCTCAGGGTTTGGAGGTCAGATCCCAGGGAGAGGACTGGGGTTGGCAGCGTGAACACAGCCTGCAGGGGGTTATGCACCACGGCTAGCCGGGAGGGAGTCCGGGAAAAGTCTGGACTTGCCGAAGAGGCAAGAGACTCTTTCTTCCCTCTTTGTTTCCTGGTGCGTGAGGAGAGGAGATTAAGAGCTCTGCTTAAAGGAGCTCCAGAGACAGGAGTGAGCTGCGGTTATCAGTGCAGACCCCAGAGACGGGCATGAGACACTGAGGCTGCTGCTGCCACCACCAAGAAGCCTATGTGAGAGCACAGGTCACTATCCACAACCCCCTTCCAGGGAGCCTGTGCAGCCGGCCACTGCTAGGGTCCCATGATCCAGGGAAAACCTCCCCAGGAGAACACATGGCGTGCCTCAGGCTGGTGCAATGTCACGCTGGCCTCTGCTGCCGCAAGCTCACCCCCGCTCCGTATCCTTGCCTCACCTCAGCCTGAGTGAGCCAGAGCCCCCAAATCAGCTGCTCCCTTAACCCCGTCCTGTCTGAGCAAAGAAAAGACACCCTCCGGTGACCTACATGCAGAGGCGGGGAAAATCCAAAGCTGAACCCCAGGAGCTGTGTGAACGAAGAAAAGAAAAATTTCTCCGTGCAGCCTCAGGAGCAGCAGATTACATCTCAACATTCAACTTGATGTACCCTGCATCACTGGAACACCTGAATAGACAATGAATCATCCCAAATGAGGAGGTGGACATTGGGAGCAACGATATATATATTTTTTCCCTTTTTCTTTTTTTGTGAGTGTGTATGTGTATGCTTCTGTGTGTGACTTTGCCTGTATGACTTTGCTTTTACCATTTCTCCTAGGGTTCTGTCTGTCTGATTTTTTATTTTTTCATTTTTCTTTTTTTTAATATAGTTTTTAGTGCTTATTATTATAGGTGGATTTGTTTTTTGGTTTGGTTGCTCTCTTCTTTCTTTTCTTTTTATTACTTTTAAATTTTTTTAATAATTATTTTTTATTTTAATAACTTTATTTTATCATTTTCTTTCATTCTTTCTTTTATTTCTTTCTTTCCTTCCTTCCTTCCTTCTTTTGTTCTTTCTTGCTTGCTTGCTTGCTTTCTTGCTTTTTTTCTCCCTTTCATTCTGAGCCATGTGGATAACACACTCTTGGTGCTCTGGCCAGGCATCAGAGTTGTGCCTCTGAGGTGGGAGAGCCAAGTTCAAGACATTGGTCCACCAGAGAGCTCCCAGCTCCATGTAATATCAAATGGTAAAAATCTCCCAGAGATCTCCATCTCAACACCAAGACCCAGCTCCACTCAATGACCAGCAGGCTATGGTGCTGGACACCCTATGCCAAAAAAACCAGCAAGACAGGAAAACAACCCCACCCATTAGCAGAGAGGCTGCCTAAAATCATAATAAGGTCACAGACACCCCAAAACACATCACCAAATGTGGACCTCCCCACCAGAAAGACAAGATCCAGCCTCATCCACCAGAACAGAGGCACTAATCCCTTCCACTAGGAAGCCTACACAATCCCTGAACCAACCTTAGCCACTTGGGGCAAACATCATAAACAACATGAAATACGAACCTGCAGCCTGTGAAAAGGAGACCCCAAACACAGTAAGTTAAGAAAAATGAGAAGACAGAGAAACACACAGCAGATGAAGGAGCAAGGCAAAACCCCACCAGACCTAAAAAATGAAGAGGAAATAGGCAGTCTACCTGATAAAGAATTCAGAATAATGATAGTAAAGATGATCCAAAATCTTGGAAATAGAATGGAGAAAATAATAGAAACGTTTAACAAGGACCTAGACCAACTAAAGAGCAAACAAACAATGATGAACAACACAATAAATGAAATTAAAAATTCTCTAGCAGGAATCAAGGGCAGAATAACTGTGGCAGAAGAGTGGGTAAGTGACCTGGAAGATAAAATAGTGGAAATAATTACTGCAGAGCAGAATAAAGAAAAAAGAATGAAAAGAATGGAGGATGGTCTCAGAGACTTCTGGGACAACATTAAATGCACCAAATTTGAATTATAGGGGAAGAGAAAAAGAAAGGGACTGAGAAAATGTTTGAAGAGATTATATTTGAAAACTTCCCTAATGTGGGAAAGGAAATAGTTAATCAAGTCCAGGAAGCACAGAGAATCTCATACGGGATAAATCCAAGAAGAAACACGCCAAGACACATATTAACCAAACAATAAAAAATTAAATACAATGAAAAACATTAAAAGCAGCAGGGGAGGGCTTCCTTGGTGGCGCAGTGGTTGAGAGTCTGCCTGCCATTTCAGGGGACATGGGTTCCTGCCCTGGTCTGGGAAGACCCCACATGCCACAGAGCAGCTAGGCCTGTGAGCCATGGCCACTGAGCCTGCACATCCAGAGCCTGTGGATGTGCCACAACACATCCGGGAAAGGCCACAGCAGTGAGAGGCCCACATACCACAAAAAAAAAAAAAAAAAAGCAGCAAGGGAAAAACAACAAATAACATACAAGAGAATCTCCATAAGGTTAACAGCTGATATTTCAGCAGAAACTCTGCAAGCCAGAAGGGAGTGGCAGGACATATTATTCAAAGTGATGAAAGGGAAAAACATACAACCAAGATTACTCTACGCAGCAAGGATCTCATTCAGATTTGATGGTGAAATTAAAACCTTTACAAACAAGCAAAAGCTAAGAGAATTCAGCACCACTAAACCAGCTTTACAACAAATGCTAAAGGAACTTCTCTAGGCAGGAAACACAAGAGAAGGAAAAGACCTACAATAACATGTACCCAAATCAATTAAGAAAATGGTAATAGAACATACATATCAATAATTATCTTAAATGTAAATGGAATAAATACTCCAACCAAAAGACATAAACTGGCTGAATGAATACAAAAACAAGACCCATATACATGCTGTCTACAAGAGATCAACGTCAGACCTAAGGACAGATACAGACTGAAAGTGAGGGGATGGAAAAAGATATTCCATGCAAATGGAAATCAAAAGAAAGACAGATCATCTAAAATGAAAATAAATAAGGAAACACAAGCTTTATATGATACATTAAACAAGATGGACTTAACTGTTATTTATAGGACATTCCATCCAAAAACAACAGAATACACTTTCTTCTCAAGTGCTCATGGAACATTCTCCAGGATAGATCATATATTGGGTCACAAAGCAAGCTTAGATAAATTTAAGAAAATTGAAATCATATCAAGTATCTTTTCTGACCACAATGCTATGAGACTAGATATCAATTACAGGAAAAAAATCTCTAAAAAATATAAACACATGGAGGCTAAACAATACACTGGTAAATAACCAAGATATCACTGAAGAAGTCAAAGAGGAAATCAAAAAACCTAGAAACAAATGACAATGAAAACGTGGTGACCCAAACCTATGGGTTGCAGCAAAAGAAATTCTAAGAGGGAAGTTTATAGCAATACAACCCTACCTTAAGAAACATCTCAAATAAACAGCCTAACATTACACCTAAAACAATTAGAGAAAGAACAAAAAAAAACCCAAAGTTAGCCGAAGGAAAGAAATCATAAATATCAGATCAGAAATAAATAAATAAGAAATGAAGGAAATGATAGCAAAGATCAATAAAACTAAAAGCTGGTTCTTTGAGAATATAAACAAAATTGATTAACCATTAGACAGACTCATCAAGAAAAAAAGGGAGAACACAAATCAGTAGAATTAAAAAGGAGAAGTAACAACTGACCCTGCAGAAATACAAAGGATCAGGGGAGATTACTACAAGCAATTATATGCCAATAAAGTGGACAACCTGGAAGAAATGGGCACATTTTTAGAAAAGCACAACCTTCCGAGACTGAACTAGGAAGAAATAGAAAATATAAACAGAACAAACATAAGCACTGAATTGAGACTGTGGTTAAAAATCTTCCAACAAACAAAAGCACAGGACCAGATGGCTTCACAGGCAAATTCTTTCAAACATTTAGAGAAGAGCTAACACCTATCCTTCTCAAACTCTTCCAAAATATAGCAGAGGGAAGAACACTCCCAAACTCATTCTATAAGACCACCATCACCCTGATACCAAAACCAGACAATGATGTCACAAAGAAAGATAACTACAGGCCAATATCACTGATGAACATAGATGCAAAAATCCTCAACAAAATGCTAGCAAACAGAATCCAACAGCACATTAAAAGGATTATACACCATGGTCAAGTGGGATTTATCCCAGTAATGCAAGGATTCTTCAAAATACACAAATCAATCAATGTGATAAACCATATTAACAAATTGAAGGAGAAAAACCATTAGATCATTTCAATAGATGCAGAGAAAACATTCGACAAAATTCAACACCAATTTATGATAAAAACCCTCCAGAAAGTAAGAATAGAGGGAGAGGGAACTTTCCTCAACATAATGAAGGTATATATGACAAACCCACAGCCAATGTCATCCTCAATGGTGAAAAACTGAAACCATTTCCACTAAGATCAGGAACAAGACAAGGTTGTCCATTCTCACCACTCTTATTCAACATAGTTTTGGAAGTTTTACCCACAGCAATCGGAGAAGAAAAAGAAATAAATGGAATCCAAATTGGAAAAGAAGAAATAAAGCTCTCACTGTTTGCAGATGACATGATACTATATATAGAGAATCCTAAAGATGCTACCAGGAAACTACTAGAGCTAATCAATGAATTTGGTAAAATACCAGGATACAAAATTCATGCACAGAAATCTCTTGCATTCCTATACACTAATGATGAAAAATCTGAAAGAGGAATTAAGGAAACACTCCCATTTACCATTGGAAGAAAAAGAATAAAATACCTAGGAATAAACCTACCTAAGGAGACAAAAGACCTGTATGCAGAAAATTATAAGACACTGATGAAAGAAATTAAAGATGATACAAATAGATGGAGAGATATACCATGTTCTTGGATTGGAAGAATCAACATTGTGAAAATGACTCTACTATCCAAAGCAACCTACAGATTCAATGCAATCCCCATCAAGCCACCAATGGCATTTTTCACAGAACTAGAACAAAAAAATTCACAATTTGTATCGAAACACAAAACACCCTGAATAGCCAAAGCAATCTTGAAAAAGAAAAATGGTGCTGGGGGAATCGTCCTCCCTGATTTCAGGCTACACTACAAAGCTACAGTAATCAAGACAGTATGGTACTGGAACAAAAATGGAAATATAGAACAGTGGAACAGGATAGAAAGCCCAGAGATAAACCCACTCACATATGGTCACCTTACACCTTACCTTTGATAAAGGAGGCAAGAATATACAGTGGAGAAAAGACAACCTCTTCAATAAGTGGTGCTGGGAAAACTGGACAGCTACATGTAAAAGAATGAAATTAGAATACTCCCTAACACCATACACAAAAATAAACTCAAAATGGATTAAATACCTATATGTAAGGCCAGAGACTATAAAGCTCTTAGAGGAAAACATAGGCAGAACACTATGACATAAATCACAGCAACATCCTTTTTGACCCACCTCCTAGAGAAATGGAAATAAAAACAAAAATAAACAAATGGGACCTAATGAAACTTAAAAACTTTTGCACAGCAAAGGACACCATAAACAAGAGAAAAAGACAACCCTCAGAATGGGAGAAAACATTTGCAAATGAAGAAACTGACAAAGGATTAATCTCCAAAATTTACAAGTAGCTCATGCAGCTCAATATCAAAAAAACAAACAACCCAATCCAAAATTGGGCAGAAAACCTAAATAGACATTTCTCCAAGGAAGATATACAGATTGCCAACAAATGCATGAAAGAATACTCAACATCATTAATCATTAGAGAAATGCAAATCAAAACTAAAAAGAGATATCATCTCACACTGGTCAGAATGGCCATCACCAAAAAATCTACAAACTATAACTGCTGGACAGGGTGTGGAGAAAAGGGAACCCTCTTGCACTGTTTGTGGGAATGTAATTGATACAGCCACTATCGAGAACAGTATGGAGGTTCCTTAAATAACTGAAAATAGAACTACCGTACGACCCAGCAATCCCACTATGGGGCATATACCCTGAGAAAACCATAATTCAAAAAGAGTCATGTACCCCAATGTTCATTGCAGCTCTATTTACAATAGCCATTACATGGAAGCAACCTATGTGTCCATCGACAGATGAATGGATAAAGGAGATGTGGCACATATATACAATAGAATATTACTCAGCCATAAAAATAAACGAAATTGAGTTATTTGTAGTGAGGTGGATGGACCTAGAGTCTGTCATACAGAGTGATGTAAGTCAGAAAGAGAAAAACAAATACCGTATGCTGACACATATATATGGAATCTAAAAAAAAAAAAAAATGATCATGAAGAACCTAGGGGAAAGACAAGAATAAAGAAGCAGACCTACTAGAGAGTGGACTTGAGGACACGAGGAGGGGGAAGGGTAAGCTGGGACAAAGTGAGAGAGTGCCATGGACATACATATTACTACCAAATGTAAAATAGATAGCTAGTGGGAAGCAGCCGCATAGCACAGGGAGATCAGCTCGGTGCTTTGTGACCACCTAGAGTGATGGGATAGGGGCAGTTGGAGAGAGGGAGATGCAAGAGAGAAGAGTTATGGGGATATATGTATATATATAGCTGATTCACTTTGTTATAAAGCAGAAACTAACACACCATTGTAAAGCAATTATACTCCAATAAAGATGTTTAAATAATAAAATATAATAATAAGATCAAAATTATGTCTCAATCACCACCATAATGTAGTCAGTTATATATCTGTCCCTTTTAAGTTTTCCCAAGATCATGAAATATGTCAATGGTTCTCATATTCTGTTTATTTTCGTACTACTGCTATTTTGTTTTCAGCTAATACCACCCAGTTACATTTAAAGGAATCCTGCCATAACATACTCTAGTCCTTCTTAGTGTTCTTTGCTGGATGCTCCCTACATTGCTGAAATTTAAATGGTAGAATCACCCCAAGAGTCAGTGCTAGGGTACTGTTCTTCAGTTACACTTAACTCTTGGTTGATCACATCTGGTACCATAGCTTTACATAACTTCCATATCTAACAAACATCAGAGTTATATCCCCAGGCCCCACCTCTTTCAACTTCCCATAGAACACTTCTACCTAGATGCTTAATGGACTTATGAAACCTACTTTTTCTGAAGCCTTTTTTATCTCAGTAAATGTCAACTTGGCAACTCTATTCTTTCTGTTACCCCAAACCTGGTGTCTTCCTTAATAATCCTATCTCTCAAAGCCAGTGTAAGTAAACTATAATAGCTCTAATTTCCAAATACATCCAAAATCTGGTCCTTTCTCATACCACCATGCCCACAGTTTCCCTAGACCAAGCAACCATTATCTCTCACTTGTACAATTGCAATATTCCCAAATGGTCTTCTTACTTCTATCCATGTTCTGCTTCTGCTCAGAAACACCCTGTGGCTTCACATATCACTTAGAATAAACTGCAAAGTCCACATTCTGGATACAAGACCCTATGTGATCTGGCCCACTACCTCCTGCTTTCATTTCCATTCTCCCTTTTACTCACTAGACTCCAGACACTCTGGCGTCCTTGGGTTAGGGTTTGCTGTTGGTCCCTCAAGATGACTACCTCTCATTTGTCCCTCAAGATGCACCCTTCATGTTTCTCCCCTCTCTTCTGTGCCTTGATAGGAAGAAAGATATAGATTCCATCAATGGTGTCTCAGCCCTCTGGTTTCAGCCAAGGGGGATCACTGCCAAGAGAGCAGAGGGAGATAGAAAGGAGAGAGTTTGTATCTGCTAGCTCTCTCAATGCATGTTCTCTGCTGGCAGGAGGAATCCCTCATTAAAGGAGTCCAATCCTACAGAGCAGCCCTCTCTACACATCCCTCTCTGTCTTGGGATTCCTGCAACTAATCTAGCACCCCACACCTTCAGGCCTAATATCAGTAACAGAGACCCACTGTTATTAGTCCTGGGCACAGTATTTTCTCCAATGACTTCCTTGCACTGTCTTTGCTCTTTATATAGAGACTTGCAATGAGACTCTACTCAAATTATTCTGCAGAGACCCTGACTGATATAAATTCCAAGCACTCTCCTGCTCCAGGACCTCAGACATTTGCATTCACTCTTACCCATGCCAGGTACATTCATCTTCTTGATAGTCCCATGGCTCATTTCCTTTCCTCACATCTGCCTCTGTTCAAATGTCATCCCAGTAGAGAGGCAGTCCTTGACTATTCTAAGTAAAATAACACAACCTCCTTCACCTCTCTCTATCCCATTGCCTTGTTAGCTTTTTCCCTGCAAAACATATTTTACCCACTGACATGTTATGTATCTATTTGTTTATTACCTATATCCTCCCATAAGAGTGCAAGGGATGCTCTATTTGAAAAGGAACTATGTTGTACTCTGAGTGCCCTTCTAGCCTAGAGCAAGACTACAAGTATATAAGGTATACACTTATTATATGGTAGATGAATGAATAAAAAATAAATGAATGCATTTGGAATAACATGAGCAGAGGGTTTAGTCAATGAGAGTACTGGGAGGGCTCCATTTTGGTAGCTTGATTCTGAAATCTGAGGAAAGACAATATGTCAAGGGCCTGATGTTCTTCCCAAGTGACTTCCAGATCCTTTCTAATCTTGCGATCTCTAATGTTCAGTCTTTCTTCCACTGTTCTTTGAACTCTGCTTGCATAAACCAAATGAAAGAAATCAACTGTGAAATGTATCAATATAGTTTGAAGATAGAATGAGAAATGAACCAAGCAGAAGACTGGGGCAAGCAGAGGTAGAGTTGAGGAAGCCTGCAAATGTCAAGCCGGAGAATATGAATGAGGGGAGCAAGGGTGAGTCTAGATTTAGCGAGAGGAAAGCATTCCACTCTATAGTCACCCGGAATTGATAGTTGGTCCATTTCTCCTGATTCATTTTCAGCAACAAAATAGACATATGGGTTGATAAAATAAGTGTGGGTTCATAAATGTTACTTATTATGAGGTATATTTAAGGCATAAATAGTATTTATTGAGCAGTTCATTTTCAAGATTATGGAGCCAAAGCAGAAGGTCATAGAAAGTGGAAGCAATAAAAGCCACAAGAGTCAATATCCTTATATTCATTGAGTCACAAACAGACAAAGTGAGTAATACCACCTCAAATCATTGTAAATCTTAATGGTAGTTGAGAGTTTCAGGAACTGTACACACATTTTATCTTTTTGTCGATCTCCCTTTACTTTCATAAGTTGAATTACTGGACACTTTGCATTAAAATATGTATTTTTGGGGTGAGAATCACCTAGTGCTATTAAAAAAATCTGTTTAGATATTCAATTCAGATGCTAAGAGTGCAGTATAACACCTCAAATTTATTGAGTATCTTCTATGTGCTAATCACTTATTTACATTTTAAAGATTGTAGATGGCTGGGACTCCTTATTCCTGACCTGAAGGAATTTAAAGTTTAATAAAGGAAACAAGTATTTTTCAAGTAGTGATTATTATCAAAGGTGTTTTACTAGTAACATGAATAAAAACTGTGAGAACCTGAAGACAGAAGAGGGTGATATTTCATGGTAATATTTCATGATTCTCTTCATGGAAGAGAATTAAACGAGGAAAGGATTAGCAAACATTTTAAAGGGAGTAACTTTTGAGTTGAAAATTACTTTTCTAATAAGAGCTCAGTAAGAAATATCATTTGGTTAAAGAAAACAATAGGGAAAAAGAACAAAGGTTTTCAGGAAATAGAATGGACAAAAATGTGAATAGGCATTTTTGTCCATTCCATTAATATGCTTGTGGCATTGAAGCATATTAAGGCTAGGTTGAGTCACATGAAAAAAGGAGACGACCACATATGTTATACAAATAAAATTATGTAAGAATAGATAAGAAGTGACAGTTAGACTTCACAAGACACAATGACTGATCGGATTTGGATGGGAGAGATGGGAGAAGTAAATTTGGCTCCTAAATCTCTAGCTTGGGGAACTGAATGTATAATAACTTTCATAACTAAAATATTGAATAAAGTAGGGGGAACAGGTTTGAAGAGTTGGATGATGAGTGCAGCTTGGAATGCAAGGTAGAACTTCTACAAGTTCCTGGTGGAGATGTCCAGTAGAAAGTTAGAAACATAAATCTGGAAATTTGGAGTATTCAGGACTGCAGTTATAGACTTGGGAGTGATTATGTAGGTGGAATTATCCATGAAGCTAATTTATACAACTGATGAAATCAACAATCAGGGATGCAAAATTAAGGAAGGAGATCTGAGCCCCTAGACTAAACATAGGTCTGAGAGTATGTGTTTGGTCATGCAGATTTTGCCCTGTATAATTCTAGGGACTCCATTTAGACAGTGAGGTGAGTGGTACCTACTGTAATTGTTCAGTTAGCTGCCATGAGATTGGAGAAAATAAATCAGATAGAATATTTCAAGAGGAGAGACAGGTGACTGGAGGGCCATGAGGGACAACCAAATATCAGGGGTGGAGGAAGGAAAAGAAGAAAATGTATGTCTGAATGGGAATTGTCAGAGAGGTAAGAGGAAAACGAGAAGTGTAGTGTTTGGAAACAGAGAGACAATTTTCAAAGGAGGCATAATCAACACCATCAAATTCTAAGAAATGGTCAAATGCAATTCAGGATTCAAGGGGTTCTTTGTACCTGGAAACTAGGAAATGATTGCCAGTGCCAGTAAGACTGAGATTGGAGTGTAGATCAGAAGTCAAAGTGCAGTAGGTTAAATAATGACTTGGAAAAGATAAAACTGAAATAATGTGTGGAAACTATATCTAAATTCTTTATTCTTTCTCTTCACATTGTTTCTTTGATTCTCATTCAGGATCCAACTGTGCTATACAGAAATTATACATTTTTACTTAATGAACAGACATTAAAGTTTTGATTTTATAATTTTTACCTGACTCTACAACCTACCTGTTACTGTTTTTTTATTTATATGTCTGTCTGCAGAGCTATAGTAGAAATATCTATCTCTATGTTATCTTTAATAGATTAGTAGTAATTGCTTGGAAAGCTGTGTTCAGGAGAATCCTGGGGTTTCCTATAAGCTCAACTCAGTACCAGAAGTATCTGTTACAGAGAAAGAACTGGGGAGTACAGCATGTTCATTTTGAGAACAGAAAATTTTTCATCTGTCTTTATAGCCCAACGCCTTGTGCAGTGTCTGGTCCTGGCAATAAATAACTGCTGAGTGAATGAATAAACAAATGAATATATTCTGAATTACAGTGGATTTGAGTTGGGCCTTGATAAATAAATGAGATTCAACTTGACTGGGTCAGTGTTTCTCAATGAAATGTCATGACATCCTACTTGGGCCACAAGTAATTTACTGCAAAAAATAATTTACGAAACCTTTTCAATTATTACATTTAGAACAATGGCTTGAACTTAGGGCGCATAATAACTACATTCTCACTCATATTCCAACTTGATTTCTTGAGTGAAAAGTACATGGGGAGATGCAGAGCTGAATTTCTAAGAAGCATAAGAAGCTCTGGTTAAATGCAGCTATGGTGGTGTTTCCCAAGTATAGGCTTTATCCATCAAGATAATGAGGTACAAAGAAAATCATGAAAAGTGTTGAATATCTAGGTATTGGGAAGAGGAAAATGTCAGGTGGAAAGACGGTATCCCAGGCAATGGGAATAATTGGAGCACAGAGGCCAGAATGTGTCTGGCATAAGAGAAGGCCCTGAACTAGCCTAGTTGAATGGGCTGGGATGCTCTGTGGAGATGCTGTAGACATATGAAAAGATATGGTCTCTGTACTGTCATTCATTGGATGAAAATACTGGGAAATATGTTTTTCATTCACCTAGAGAAAAAGAATCAGATTCCTATTCAATGAAAGAGTTGGTGTGCCTTAATACTAGGCAAAAAATAATAGTAGAAATAAAAATCATTCAATAAGTCTGGAGACTGGTTCAAGAATGGCAATGTCACAAAAACATTTACTGGTTGAATTTTTCAGTCCAGCCTCCTCCAAAAGTGAAATAGCTATTATCCTAACAGCCCATGAAATGCATGCAATATAAGTAAGTAATATAATTTTGTCATTCAAGGTCATGTTAACCTACTGAAGATAGAGCCAAGTACTCCCTAAGTTAATCATCACTTATTTTGGAGTTCGTGGCTATTTTGGCTTGAAGTTTTGTGTGGAACAAGCATGTGAAAGGCTGCTGAAATGCTATATTTGTTTATGTAAGGTCAGACTAACCCAGAGGTCTTCAAGTATTATAAAGTGAGAAAAGTTTAGATTGGTCCACAGTTGTGTGTGTGATTGCACAAAAGATAAACCATTCTTTGCCACCCTACAAGGTCACACTACTCTTAATGCTAAGTGCACTTTACAGAAATAGTATCCATTCAACTGAATGTGAAATAGACGATGCATAGCATGTCTAAAGTTATATTTCAAAACACTCACTTCAATGTATAAAAGGGGCAAACATATACTGAGAGAATATCAAATCTTGAGAATTACTTTAAGACATCACAAAGAGAGCCCTCAATTATAAAGTTTCATATTTCACTGACTTATGTCTAAACAATCAGTATATGTCTTGGTGAAGAGCAGACTGCTAGCCTGAAAATTAACAATTAATTTTATATTAAGTTTGGCAGAATGGGAATGGCACAGTCAATAGTGCTAGCAAACAGCATGATTTATAGATCACTTTTAATTAAACATAAATTCTTTAAAGTTATTATAAAAATGAACACATTAAATTTAGTTCCTTTATCATTAATATTTTAGTAGGGGCATAATGGGTGCATTTTTATACATCTGTATTTTTTGTTAGATATTGTCCTTCTGTCCCACCTGTCTAAATACCAATATATGGATTAAAACAAAGCTCACAAAGATAAATGTTGCAAAGGAGACTTTCAGAACAATTGATAATGAGGCTGAGATAAATTTGATATTTTAAGTGATCTTTCTCAAAGAACAGTGTGTTATTTGGAAGAAGCCATTCATTTTTTTCCCTAGTATTAAATATTTGTCAGCTCTTATAATTGAATCTTGAGCTAAAAACTTTTGACTAAGTAAAATTCAGGAGAGAGAGTATTTCTACATGTGAAGTTGGATGAAGAATCTTCAATAGGAAAGCTGTCATTTTTTTTCTTTCAGATAAGAACTTCCTTTTTCTTAGTGGAAGGTCAGTTTAGAAGTCTATAGAAGGATTTAAGATGATTGGCTTTAAACTGAGAAACTTCAATAAACTCAAGATACCTGATTTCGCACATTGCTTTCTCGGAGAAGTATAGTGTAAGATATAATATAGCAAGGGAAGCATGAATGAGAACATGAATGACAGGGAAACATTTACTTCTAGAGACCTAGAGATAAACCACAAAGTTTAACAAGGTGGAACCACAAAGAAGGAATTATACTATATATATTTAACTTTAGAAATATATTGTAATAATAGCCCTCTAAGTCATAGTCTGTGAATTATTTGATGAATATTTTATTTAAGCTATATTAATAGAATATTTATTAGTTTCCAGGCACTGTGCTGGTACTGGGCATGCAATAGGAAGTATAAACAGAAGTGATTCCAAAGCACCCAAAGCTTTACAGGCCAGTGAGGGGGACACACAACCATAAAATCACACTGAAAGGCATAAAATCACAAATGTTGCCCATTGGCTCTCAACAAAAAGAAAAGGTGTTTATGACACAGAAAGTTTGAGTTTTGGTTTAGAGGCTGAATAGAAATTAACTAGGTGAAAAGGGCACTCTCAAGTGATATTTATTAAATGAACGAAAATAAATTCCAGGTATTTATCCTGTGGTGGGGAGCAGCAGGAATCACCTGAAAATTTGAAAGTCAGTGAGGTTGAAGCACATAGAGCCAAGGTTCGACTGATGCAGGAAAAATAGGTACAGAACAAACGAATGCTGAGCTTTGGTCTTTATCTTGAGAACAAGGAGAAGCCATGGAAGGATTTAAGCAGGGAGAAATGATCAGTGTATGTTTTCAAGAGCTCCCTCCAGCTGTAGGGTGTAGGATGGATTCCAAAAGGATCAGCATGGCTATGAGTAGAAGAGTTCGGAAGAGCAGATGTGAGAAAAAAAATACCGTAGCTTGGACTTGGTTGGTAGGGGTGATGTAGGTTAAGACAAGTTGATGGTTTTTAAGTTAATTAGGAAGTAAAATGGGAAATACTTAGTAATTGTGCTGATCAAGGTTCTTGGTTGAGAACAACAAAAACCAACTTTAGTGGAAAAGAAATTTATTGGAAAGATATCAAGAAGCTAGCAGAATTGAAGGGAAATTGGAAAATTGAGCTTGGGAAACAAGTGAGAACAAAGGAAGAGTAGATAGCCAAGAACACAGCCAAAGTCACCTCTCTGGAATCTCAGTGCAACCATGGCTACTGTGGACAATCTCAAACTACCTCTGCATAATACATGGTTCAGTGCCCTGATGTCTCTGGGTGCAGGAAAGGGATAATTTTTTTTTTTTTTTTTTTTTTACTAGTAAAGATTTTTATAACAACCAAGGAGAGGGATAATTTGCCTCCCTTTAGTTTCTATCCTCAGATGATGGGCTCCGTCTCCCACATTGACCCAACCAATGAGGGATTCTTCTCATTGCAAGAATGTTCACATCATGTTTAAAAGTCAAAGTGCAATGGCTGCATGCTGCAGTGTTGGATTGAATATGTCTGGTAATAGACAGCAAGGCATAAGAGCAAACTATGGCATGCTACTTCCTGGGATGGGAAACGCTGGAAAGTCATGGGTTTAATTTGGATTTAGGTTTTTTCTAGGGAAAGGGAAGAATCAAGCATTTGTTCTTGGACAGCTACTTTAAGAATAAGGTAAATTTGGGTCTCATTTTGACCTGAACTTTATTACCTTATACCCAACCCATTAAACTACTGGTGCCTGTAAGTCGGAAACTCCATCCGTAGGTAAAATGAACAAAATTGTCATTATTACTAATGGATTATTTATCCTTTTTATCTTAATCATTTAAAACTGTTTTTTCTTAGTTGAAATTCTTTTTATAATATCTGTCATAGTTTAGCATATGAATCTATTTTTTAACCAAATAGGAGAAAATGAAATGACTCCTTTCCATCACTATATATGAGACTCTTACCTTAATGTCTTTGGTAACAAACATCAATAAGAAACATTTTGTTGCAAATTACTGTATAAAGACCTACCGATAATCATTCAGAAAATAAATTATTGAATTTTTAATAAGTAGTCTACAAATATTTGGGGCATGCTAAAAGAACTTAGAATCTATATGCACATTGCTCAGGTAGAGTTAGAAAGCTATTCTCTGCAAATAAAGAATGAGACCTTGGGGAGTAAAGGAGTGTGTTATGAGGAAGGGCCAATCTTAAATAAAAAGGTACTCGAGATCTTAATTCATTTAAAATATTAATAGAGTGATAGAAAAGATTACTGAAAATAATGTACAATTCAAAATTAATCATATGTATTTTAGTTTTTTAAAGTCATGATTCACATATTTTATTTATTTTATTTTTTCTTCCAGTTTTATTGATATATAATTGATGTACAGCACTGTATACATTTCATGTGTACAGCGTAATGATTTGATTTACATACAGCATGAAACAATTACGACAGTAAGTTTATCTCATTCATTATCTCATATAGATGCAAAAGTAAAGAAATAGAAAAAAAGTTTTTTTTCCTTGTGATGAGAACTCTTAAGATTTACTCTCTTAATGACATTCATGTATATCATACAGCAGTGTTAATTATCTATCACGTACTCTACATCACTAGCGTATATTTATCTTATAACTGGAAGCTTGTACATTTTGACTGCCTTCACCCAAATCCCCCTCCCCTCCCCCACCTCTGGTAACCACAATCTGATCTCTTTTTCTACAAGTTAGTTTCTTTGCTTGTTTGTTTTTGAAGCATAATTGACCTACAACATTATGTTAGTTCCTGTTGCACAACATAATGATTTGATATCTCTACACATTACAAAATGATCACCATGATAAGGCTAGTTACCATCTGTCACAATACTAAGATAGTATATAATTATTGACTATATTCCCCACACAGTACATTTCATAACCCTGGCATTTATTTTGCAACTGGAAGTTTGCACCTCTTAATCTACCTCAGCAATCTCTCTCCCCCTCCCACCCCCCTAACAAAACCCGTATCTGTAAGTCATCCAGGCCAATCACCACCTCAACACACACACACACAAAATCCCCAGGCAACCACTAATCTATTTTCTGTGTGGATTTATGTGCTAGACATTACATATACATAGTATCATTCAATATGTGACTTTTTGTGTCTGGCATTTTTTTACTTAGCATGTTTTCAAAGCTAATTCATTTGTAATATATAACAGTATTTCACTTCTTTTTTGTGGTTGAATAATTGCATGGATAAAACTGCATTTGTTTATTCATTCATCAGCTGATAGACATTTGAGTTACTTCTACTTTATGGCTATTATGAACATGTGTGTTCAAGTATTTAGGTGAACATATATTTTCAGTTCTCTTGGGTATATAACCAAGAGTGGAATTGCTGGGGTATATGGTAATTCTACTTAACTTTTTGAAGAACCACAAAGTTGTGTTACACAGTAACTTCATCATTTTAAATTCCTACCAGCAGTGTATTAGCATTCCACTTTCCCTACATTCTCACCAAAGCCTGTTCTTTTCCTTTTAAAAAAAAAATTATCATTGCCAACCTGGTGAATGTAAAGTGATACCTCATTGTAGTTTTGATTTGCATTTCCCTAAAGATTAATGACATTGATCTTATTATATACTTATTGGCTCTTTTTATATCTTTTTTCTTAAAAATGTCTACTTGAATCCTTTGCCCACTTTTGATTGGACTATTTGTCTCTTTATTGTTGAATTGTAAGCATTCTTTTCTTTTTCATAAAGCAGGTTCTAATTAGTTATCTATTTTATACATATTAGTGTATATTTGTCAATCCCAATCTCCCAATTCATCCCATCACCACTACCCCACCCCTCCACTGTGCTTTCTCCCCCTTGGTGTCCATACATTTGTTTTCTACATCTGTGTCTCCATTTCTGCCTTGCAAGCAGGATCATCTGTACCATTTTTCTAGATTCCACATATATGTGTTAATATACGATATTTGTTTTCTCTTTCTGACTTACTTCATTCTGTATGACAGTCTCTAGGAACATCCACATCTGTACAAAAGACCCAATTTCGTTCCTTTTTATGGCTGAGTAATATTCCATTGTGTATATGTACCACATCTTCTTTATCCATTCATCTGTTTATGGACATTTAGGTTGCTTCCATGACCTGGCTATTGTAAATAGTGCTGCAGTGAACATTGGGGTGCATGTGAATTTTTGAATTAGGGTTTTCTCTGGGTATATGCCCAGTAGTGGGATTGTTGGGTCACATGGTAACTCTGTTTTTAGTTTTTTAAGGAAGCTTCATAATGTTCTCCATAGTGGCTGTATCAGTTTACATTCCCACCAACAGTGCAGGAGGGTTCCCTTTTCTCCACACCCTCTCTAGCATTTCTTGTTTGTAGATTTTCTGATGATGCACATTCTAACCAGTGTGAGGTGATACCTCATTGTAGTTTTGATATGCATTTCTCTAATAATTAGTGATGTTGATCATCTTTTCATGTGCTTCTTGACCATCTGTATGTCTTCTTTAGAGAAATGTCTATTTAGGTCTTCTGCCCCTTTTTGGACTGGGTTGTTTGTTTTTTTAATATTGAGCTGCATGAGCTGTTTATATATTTTGGAAATTAATCTTCTGTCCATTGATTCGTTTGCAAATATTTTCTCCCATTCTGAGGGTTCTCTTGTTGTCTTGTTTATAGTTTCCTTTGCTGTGCAAAAGTTTTAAGTTTCATTAGGTCCCATTTGTTTATTTTTATTTCCATTACTCTAGGAGGTGGATCAAAAAAGATCTTGCTGTGATTTATGTCAAAGAGTGTTCTTCCTATGTTTTCCTCTAAGAGTTTTATAGTGTCCTGTCTTATATTTAGGTTTTTAATCCATTTTGAGTCTATTTTTGTGTATGATGTTAGGAAGTGTTCTAATTTCATTCTCTTACATGTGGCTCTCCAGTTTTCCCAGCACCACTTATTGAAGAGACTGTCTTTTCTCCATTGTGTATCCTTACCTCCTTTGTCATAGGTTAGTTGACCATAGGTGTGTGGGATTATCTCTGGGCTTTCTATCCTTTTCTATTGATCTATATTTCTGTTTTTGTGCCAATACCATATTGTCTTGATTACTGTAGCTTTGTAGTATATTCTGAAGTCAGGGAATCTAATTCCTCCAGCTCTGTTTTTTTTTTCCCTCAAGATTGCCCCAGCTATTCAGGGTCTTTTGTGTCTCCATAAAAATTTTAAGATTTTTTGTTCTAGTTCTGTAAAAAGTGCCATTGGTAATTTGATAGGGATTGCATTGACTCTGTAGACTGCTTTGGTTAGTATAGTCATTTCCACAATATTGATTCTTCCAATCCAAGAACATGGTCTATCTCTCCATCTGTTTGTGTCAGCTTTAACTTCTTTCATAAGTGTCTTATAGTTTTCTGAGTATAGGTATTTTACCTTCTTATGCCTAGGAATACCTAGGTATTTTATTTTTTTGTTGCACTGGTGAATGGGATTGTTTCCTTAATTTCTCTTTCTGATCTTTCATTGTTAGTGTATAGGAATGCAAGAGATTTCTGTGCATTAATTTTGTATCCTGCAACTTTACCAAATTCATTGATTAGCTCTAGTAGTTTTCTGGTGGCATCTTTAGGATTTTCATGTAATCTGCAAAGAGTGAGAGCTTTACTACTTCTTTTCCAATTTGTATTCCTTTTATTTCTTTTTCTTCTATGATTGCTATGGCTAGGACTTCCAAAACTATGTTGAATAATAGTGGTGAGAGTGAACATCCTTGTTCCTGATCTTAGAGAAATGCTTTCAGTTTTTCACCATTGAGAATGATGTTTGCTGTGGGTTTGTCATATATGGCCTTCGTTATGTTGAGGTAGGTTCCCTCTATGCCCACGTTCTGGAGAGTTTTTATCATAAATGGGTGTTGAATTTTGTCAAAAGCTTTCTCTGCAGCTATTGAGATGGTCATATAGTTTTTATTCTTCAGTTTGTTAATATTGATTGATTTGCATATATTGAAGAATCCTTGCATCCCTGGAATAAATGCCACTTGATCATGGTATATGATCCTTTTAATGTGCTGTGTGATTCTGTTTGCTAGTATTTTTTTTTTATTGTAGTACGCGGGCCTCGCACTGTTGTGGCCTCTCCCGCTGCAGAGCAAAGGCTCTGGATGCGCAGGCCAAGCGGCCATCACTCACGGGTCCAGCCGCTCTGCGACATGTGGGATACCCCCAGACTGGGGCACAAACCCACATCCCCTGCATCAGCAGGTAGACCCCCAACCACTACACCACCAGGGAAACCCCTGTTTGCTAGTATTTTGTTGAGAATTTTTCCATCTATATTCATCAGTGATATTCGTCTGTAATTTTATTTTTTTGTAGAATCTTTGTGTGATTTTGGTATCAGGGTGATGGCAGCCTTGTAGAATGAGTTTGGTAGTGGCTCTTCCTCTGCAATTTTTTGGAAGAGTTTGAGAAGGATGGGTGTTAGCTCTTCTGGTCCGGGACTTTTGTTTGTTGGAAGATTTTTAATTACAGTTTCAATTTAATTACTTGTGATTGGTCTGTTCATATTTTCAATTTTTCCTGGTTCAGTCTTGGAAGGTTATACCTTTCTAAGAATTTGTCCATTTCTTCCAAGTTGTCCATTTTATTTTCATAGAGTTGCTTGTAGTACTCTCTTATGATGCTTTGTATTTCTACGGTGTCCATTGTAACTTCTTCTTTCTCATTTCTAATTTTATTGACTTGAGTCCTCTCCCTCTTTTTCTTGATGAGTCTGGCTAAAGGTTTATCGATTTCTTTTATCTTCTCAAAGAACCAGCTTTTAGTTTTATTGATCTTTGCTATTGTTTTCTTTGTTTCTGTTTCATTTATTTCTGCCCTGATCTTTATGATTTCTTTTCTTCTGCTAACTTTGGGTTTTGTTTGTTCTTCTTCTCTAGTTTCTTTAGGTGTAAGGTTAGATTGTTTATTTGAGATTTTTCTTAATTCTTGAGGTAGGATTCTATTGCTATAAACTTCCCTCTTAGAACTGCTTTTGCTGCATCCCATAGGTTTTGGATCGTCATGTTTTCATTGTCATTTGTCTCTAGGTATTTTTTGATTTCTCTTTGATTTCTTCAGTGATCTCTTGGTTATTTAATAACATATTGTTTAGCCTCCATGTGTTTGTGTTTTTTACATTTTTTTCCCTGTAACTGATTTCTAATCTCATAGCATTGTGGTCAGAAAAGATGCTTGATATGATTTCAATTTTCTTAAATTTACTGAGGCTTGATTTGTGACCCAATGTGATCTATCCTGGAGAATGTTCCATGTGGCACTTGAGAAGAAAGTGTAATCTGCTGTTTTTGTATGGGATGTCCTATAAAAATCAACCAAATCTATCTAGTCTATTGTTTCATTTAAAACTTGTGTTTCCTTATTAATTTTCTGTCTGTAAGATCTGTCCATTAGTGTGAGGTGTTAAAGTCCCCCACTATTATTGTGTTACTGTTGATTTCCTCTTTTATAGCTGTTAGCATTTGCCTTATGTATTGAGGTGCTCCTATGTTGGGTGCATATATATTGTTAATTGTTATATCTTCTTCTTGGATTGATCCCTTGATCATTATGTAGTGTCCTTCCTTGTCTCTTATAACATTCTTTATTTTAAAGTCTTTTTTATCTGATATGAGTATTGTTATGCCATTTTTCTTTGATTTCCATTTGCATGGAATATCTTTTTCCATCCCCTCACTTTCAGTCTGTATGTGTCCCTAGGTTTGAAGCAGGTCTCTTGTAGACAGCATATAGATGTGTCTTGTTTTTGTATCCATTCAGCGAGCCTGTGTCTTTTGTTGGATGATTTAATCTATTCACATTTAAGGTAATTATTAATATGTATGTTCCTATTAGAGTTTTCTTAATTGTTTTGTGTTTGCTTATTGTAGGTCCTTTTCTTCTCTGTGTTTCCCACTTAGACAATTCCTTTAGTATTTGTTGTAGAGCTGGTTTGGTGGTGCTGAATTCTCTTAGCTTTTGCTTTTCTGTAAAGTTTTTGATTTGAGATCTATTTGAGATCCTTGCCAGGTAGAGTAATCTTGGTTGTATGTTCTTCCCTTTCATCATTTTAAATATATCATGCCACTCCCTTCTGGCTTGTAGAGTTTCTCCTGAGGAATCAGCTGTTAACCTTATGTGAGTTTCCTTGTATGTTATTTGTCATATTTCCCTTGTTGCTTTTAATAATTTTTCTTTGTCTTTAATTTTTGTCAATGTGATTACTATGTGTCTTGACTTGTTTCTCCTTGGGTTTATCCTGTCTGGGACTTTCTGCACTTCCTGGGCTTGCGTGGCTATTTCCTTTCCCATGTTAGGGAAGTTTTCGACTATAATCTCTATAGATATTTTCTCGGGTCGTTTCTTTTTCTCTTCTCTTTCTGGGACCCCTATAATGTGAATGTTGGTGAATTTAATGTTGTCCTAGAGATCTCAGGCTGTCTTCATTTCTTTTCATTCTTTTTTCTTTATTCTGTTCTGCAGCAGTGAATTCCACCATTTTGTCTTCCAGGTCACTTATCCATTCTTCTGCCTCAGTTATTCTGCTATTGTTTCCTTCTAGTGTATTTGTCATTTCAGTGATTGTATTGTTCATCTCTGTTTGTGTCTTCGTTAATTCTTCTAGGTCTTTGTTAAACATTTCTTGCATCTTCTGGATCTTTGCCTCCATTTTTTTTCCAAGGTACTGGATCATCTTTACTATCATTATTCTGAATTCATTTTCTGGAAGGTTGCCTATCTCCATTTCTTTTCATTGTTTTTCTGGGATTTTATCTTGTTCCTTCATCTGGTACATAATCCTCTGTCTTTTCATTTTGTCTGTCTTTCTGTGAATGTGGTTTTTTTTCCATAGGCTACAGGATTGTACTTCTTGCTTCTACTCAAGCATTCTTTATATATTCTGAACACTAGACTTTTATCAGTTATATGACTTGCAAGTATTTTCTCCTTATCTGTGGATTGTCTTTTCACTTTCTTGACAGTGTCATTTAAAACACAAAGACATTTAATTTAATGAAGTCCAATTTATCTATTTTTGTTGTTGTTGTTATTCATGCTTTTGGTGTCACATCTAAGAAATCATTGCCTAATCCAAGATGATGACGATTAACACTGACTTTTCATTCTAAGTGTTTTATAATTTTAGCTCTTACATTTAGGTATTTGATCCATTTGGAGTTAATTCTTGAACATAGTGTGTTTTGGGGGTTCAACTTTGTTCATTTGCAGGTGAATAGCCAGCTGGCCCATGACACATGTTGAAAAGATTATTTTTTCCCCATTGCATGACCCTGGAACACTGTAAAAATTCAGTTGACTATGGACATATTAAGTATTTTTGGAATCTCAATTCCATTGCATTGATCTGTATGTCCATCCTTATACCACTACCACACTGTTTTGAAACTGTAGTTCTGTAATAAGTTTTGAAAGCAGAATGTGTGATTCCTCCAACCATTTTTTCCAAGACTGTTTGTACTCTTCTGGGTCCCTTGAATTTCCACATAAATTTTGGGGTCAACTTCTCAAGTTCTGCAGAAAAAGAAGGTATTTAATATTTTAATGGTAATTGTGCTGAATCTTTTGATCAATGTGGGGAATATAGTCACCTTAACAATATTAAGTCTTCCAATCCATGAATGTAAGCTGTTTTTCTATTTATTTAGATCTTCTTTATTTCTTTCAACAATGCTTTGTAGTTTTCATTATAATTTTGCTCTCCTTTGTTTAAATTTATTCATCTGTGTTTATTCTTTTCCATGCTATTGTAAATGGAATTGTTGTCTTAATTTCACTTGAAGAGTGTTCATTTCTATTGCAAAGAAATATAACTGAGGTTTATGTATTGATTTTATATCCTGCAACTTTGCTGGATTCATTTATTAGCTATAATATTTTTGGGTGGACATTTTTAGATTTTCTACATATAAGGTCTTGTCATCTTCAAATAAAGATAGTTTTATTTCTTTCTTTTCAATCTGCCTATTTTCATTTTTATTTCCTTGTCTTGCTTAATTGCCCCAACTAGGTGTTGAGTGGTAGTACAGTGTGGAATAAAAATGACAAGGGCAGACATTCTTGTCTTGTTCCTGCTCTTGGGGAGAAACTTTCAATCTTAATAAATAATATTTTAGATTACATTTTATTTTTGTACTTTTTTTTGAGTGCTGGGGTATCTTATTTGGGAATTTGCAATACTTGAGTAAAAAATACTTGGAAATTACATAGTGAAGCCCTAAATTAGGAGAAGCAGGAAAATAGTTCACTTCCTGCTTCTTGTTCCTAAATTTTTCTTTGCTAATTCATTCTCATTTTTCAAATTATTTTATAACACTAGACAAAAATGTGTTGTCCCTTTATTAAGATAGTTGGTTTTTCAGCATTTTTTCCTTCACTGAAAACCATAATGAAATATTTTACTTTTAAATATCTTTCTGGGTTGAGGCTACCAGAGATAGTTTGTTGTTTTTTTTTTTTTAAGTAGAAGATAATGTCATATCAACAGAAGACATTAATTATTACACTCAATTATACTGAATTTGCACAATCCAAAATGAAGAAGTAACTGTACACTTAATGAGAATATATGTCAACACTGTTTGATCTCCCTGGAGCATACATCTTTCAAAACAAGGAGACTAAGGCCCATACATGGGCCACTAGCTGCTATACTTAGAAAGCATGCCTCTTCCTATGTACCTAATACCACTATCCAAGGGAGAATTATTGAAGTTCAGAAGGAGAGAAGCCTTTACTGAATTGAAAGATATCCTTGGGAAAGCAAAATTAATGGGGGCTCTGATCATTATAGATTTAAAAATATCTTTTCTTTAAACTCTCTTTCTTTTAATTGAAGTATAGTTGATATACAATGTTGTGCTAGTTTCAGGTGTACTGCAAAGTGATTCTTTTCAGATTCTTTTCATTACAAGATATTGAATGTAGTTCCTTGTGCTATACCATAGGTCCTTACTGTTTGTCTATTTTATATATAGTAGTGTATCTGTTAATCCCAAACTCCTAATTTACCCCTCTCCCTCCCTTTCCCCTTTGGTAGCTATAAGTTTGTTTTCCATATCTGTGGGTCTATTTCTGTTTTGTAAATAAGTTCTTTTGTATCCGTTTCTTAGATTCCACATATCATTATAACTTGATATGGTAAATAGTAACACAATCTTCTGGTTTCCTAATTATGATGGCAGGAGACTAGCAATTCCTATAAAATATAACTTCTAGTCTTTTAGATATCTTCTAATTTGTTAATTTATAAAACTTAGAAAAATTCCAGATCCTCACAAGATGAAAGAGACTTCTGGCTTTTTAATCAAACCCAATACTGGAAATGCCACAAAGATAAGAGAAAGTTGAAGGATAAGAGAAATTAATATAAAAGCTGGAGGGAGAGCTGTTTGGTCCTGGGGCAAAGTTTGAACCCAAATGTAGAAGGGTCAACTACCAAGACAGTTGATAAAGTAAGGGAGAGAACTTTAGTTCTGCTCCTTTTGTTTCCTCACAATTTCCATGGCAGTATAGCACCCAACTCAGCAGTACTAGCTCAGCTCTAGCTTGGGCATGGAATGGAATCAGAGTTGCTCTAGAGCCCAGAGATAATCGGATAATAACCATAGCAAGTATACTCGCCTCTGAGCTTGCTCTTGGAGGGGTCCAGGGAAGAGGTTCAGGAAAGTTCTTTGAGGACAGGTCTCATCATGGGGATAAAAAATGGGAATGATCAAATCCGGATTGTGAATCCAATGGCTCTCTTCCCATTGATATCTAAAACTACCAGTAGGGGACAAAGGCTTCCACTTGGATTTTAATTTCTCAATCCCTACATAGAGGAACATTGCTGGTCACACTACAGGTAACCCCAGTAGAAAAAAACCTCACAAATCATTTGAGAAGCACAATTGTGTTACTAAAGTAAAAAAAAATAAATTAAATAAATAAAAATGAAAATTGAATGATACAGAGAAAGGAGAATTAGTTAACCAAAAGTACCACAAGAACTTAAAATAAAAATAATAAACATCTTTAAAAGAGATATAGGTAGGGAGATATTAATAACATTTAAGTTATAAAGAAGAACAAAGTTGTAAAAATGGGTGTGAAAAATAGTGTAAATAAAAATTCAATGAGTCTCATAAATAGCAGAGAGCATTCAGGGAGGAAGAAACTAGAAAAAATGAAAGATAAGGTCAAAAACTACCTCAGAAGGAGCCAGGAAGGGGCACAGCAAAACTATAACATTAAGCAAGAAGAAGGAGAGGAAGAAAAATGTCAATTTCCAGAAGCAGAAATGTAAATGAGGAATCAACTTGTCAAATGATTGACAATCAGTAATAGTAAGAATTAAAGTTGAGAAAACACTTTAAATTGAAAAGGCCTAGGGAATTTTTAAAAAATGACATTTTAAAAAATTCGAAACCTTACAATTAGACATATCAGAGTGCACAATAAAGATGAAGAGAAAATTCTAAGAACATTTTCAGGGACAAAAAGAGCAATTTACCTACAAATGGACAGGGAACAATAACCATCAGATTGTTCAATAATACCATTAATCCAAGAAGATACTGGAGTATTACTGCAATGAATTGAATGAAGAGAACCTTGAACTTAGAATGTTTTATCCAGCTAAATTATTATTGAAAGATGAACATACAAAAAGGCATTGTCAGGCCCACAAAAACTTTCCATGAAAACATTTTTGGAGGAAGTATTTCAATAAAAAGAGAAATAAATTCAGACAGACACTAAAAATGTGTAAAAAATTAAGCGAGTAAAAAACTAAACAAAGTTCACTTCTGTCAATGTAATATACTCATAGCTAAAATTCCAGATGATTCTAACATGGTAAAATTAGGACCAATGGGGAGAGGAAGGAGACCAGAGAGGTATAAGGTCATGCTGAGGTTTTTCTCTTATGTTGGGGAAGTGATAGAGATTGATCAGCTTAGGAAATTCATATACAAAAATGTTAAGAGAAAAATAGGAGAAGAATATCAATGGAATGTATAACTTTCAATCCAATAGAAAAAATCTATTTATTAAAGGTATGAAAAGGTAAAAAAGAAAGTAAGGTGAGGAGAAAACACGAAATAAGATGGCAGAAATTGACCTAATAGTAATTATAATTTGCTCATTACTTAAGCAAATCTTTTTGTGTCTATTAACTGCCCTTAGGGAGACATACAATAAATAAAATAAATAAGAAAAGTATATGGCATATTAGGAGTGATAAGTGTTATGGAAAAATAATAAATCAGGGAAGGAGTTAAGGGGTGCTGGGTTTGGTTTACAATGAGTAGTTGAAACTTAAGTCAAAGCTCAAATGAGGAGGTGAGGGAATAAACCCTTATGATAGCAGTGGAAGAGCACTCCAGGAAGAGAGAACGGAAGTGCAAAGGTGCTCAGGGAAACAAACCTGGCCTAATCAGTAAAAAAGAGAGGTCACTGGGACTTCTTTGGCAGTCCATTGGTTAAGACTCCTGGCTTCTGCTGCAGAGGGCATGGGTTCGATCCCTGGTCTGGGAGCTAAGATCCCGCATGCCATGTGGCATGGACAAAAAAAAAAAAGAGAAAGAGAGAGAGAGGTCACCTGGCTTGTGGGCAAGGGGAGAGTACAAGACAATGCTGTTAGAGAAGCTATGAGGGGTGCAGATTATACCTGGTCTGAGAAATTATTGTAAAGATTTTTGTCTTTTACTCTGAATGAGATGAGAATCTATAGAAAGGTTTTGAGTAGAAAATGAATGTTATCTGACTCACATTTAGATAGACTCATGCTGGCCTCTGAGTTGAGATAGGCTGTGGTGGAGGACCTGTGGAAGCAACAAGGGCAGTACAGAGGTTATTGCCAAAGGCAGCAGAGAGGTGCTGGTGCCTTGGCCCAGGCTGACAGTGGTGACGATGGAGAGGTGAGATCGAATGATACAGAGCGATAGGTAGGTAGGTAGGTAGGTAGATACATAGATAGATAGAATAGAATTGATTGTCAGAGCTAAAGAAAAAGAAAATGTCAGTGGATGAAACTCTCAAATCAAAAGGTAGATTCTCACAGAAGGACAGGACGGGATTCATTTATAATATATTAAGGTTAAAAAAACTATATATGTATGTGGCAAAACTATAAAGTCAAACTAGTCAAGGCATTGACCAACATAAAATTCAGGGTTGGGCTTCCCTGGTGGCGCAGTGGTTGAGAGTCCGCCTGCCGATGCAGGGGACATGGGTTCGTGCCCTGGTCCGGGAGGATCCCACGTGCCGTGGAGCGGCTGGGCCCATGAGCCATGGCCGCTGAGCCTGAGCGTCCGGAGCCTGTGTTCTGCAACGGGAGAGGCCACAACAGTGAAAGGCCCGTATACCGCAAAAAAAAAAAAAAAAAATTTAAAAATAAAATTCAGGGTTGTTGTTACTTCTAGAGGGGAAAGAAAGGCAAATGCATTTGGGAAACTTCAAAGGTAACTCAGTGGTAGTACATGAGAGTGTGTTTCATTATTGTACGTAAAATGAACAAAGAAGCAACAAATAAACCCTCAAAAATCTAGAGGGTTTTTGTTGATGGTAGTTAACTGAGTGAAGGATTTATGGGTGAGATATACCCATACACATATGTATTATTATTTCATAAGTATTTTCCAAGATTTCTATAATGAACAAGTAGTAACTGTATATTAAAAATTCCCAAAGCTAAAGCAATTCCAAAGTGCTGGGTCAGGCATGTTGGCTGCAAGTCTCAGAGGAGACTCATGCTCTTTGGCGATCCAGCAGCCAGCTCCAAAGCCCTCGGCTGACTGCGGAGTTTCGAATAAACCAGGACTCAAGCCTGCTCATCTGTCTGCTCTGTAGATCTTTAGTGCCAGGATACACAGCTTTCTGAGAAGAGCTACACGACTCCACAGTGAACAGGCCAGCCTGCTTGAACTAATTCTTGTCTCATCTAAACACAGAAACATTGGTTCTCCAGGTCAGGAATCAGATGTTTTTTAAATGCATAGAAGAAAATGTAAAAAAAAAAAAAAAAAAAAGATACAGAACAAAGACAAAGTAGTCATTAGATGAAAAGTTAATACTAAGTAAATTATCATAAAGCAATAATGATTAAAAACAAATTAGGTAAATGGTTAGCTGAACAATTCAGAAAAAAGCAACAGTCTATATCAATAAAACAGGAAGCAAGAGACAGAAAACTATGTAATCAAAACAAACCAAAAGAGAGAGCGAGAAAGAGGAAAATAACACCAGAAGCTGGTTTCTTTGTATGAATTTACTCCTAGATGATGGAGAAGACATGGAGAGGCTACAATTCAAAATAAGAATGATAAAGGAGAAATAACTACAGGAAAAGTAGCAATTTAAAATAGAATATAATGTTATCAAGAACTAGAAAGCAACACATTTGAAAATTACATGGTAGATAAATTTTTGCATAAGATGTAAAAACTAGCAAAAAAATAATATAATCTTGAATAGACTAATAACAATTAAATTTCAAAATAATCTATCAACTCCCCTCACCCCTCACTAAAACAAAGAGCCCCTGGATGAGGGAGTTCTACTCTGATCAAAATTGTAAGGTACCTTTCATTGCAAGGCACATATAATCCATATTTTATTATAAATTCTTTCAGAAAATAGAGAAGGAAACATTGACCAAGTCATTTTAAAAGACTAGTGTAACCTTGATTTCAAAACCAGATAATGAGAGTACATAAAAAAAGAAAGATATGAGCCATAACTCTAGGCAAAGATGCAAAGTCCTAATTAAAGTAATAGCTAAATATAATCCAGAGATAAATAATAATAACAGTATTAATATATCGTGATAAATAAGGTTTATCCTAGGAAGGCAGAGATATTTTCACATCAGAAAAATATGTCAGTGTAACTCAGCATATTAATATATTAAAAAAATATACTCACATGACTATCCCAATAGATGCAGAAAGATTATTTGATAAATTTCACTCTATGTCTGATATGAATTCTCAGATAATCAGTATAGAAAAGAATACCTTTAACTTGATAAAAGCATCATACCAAATCTAAGAACAGACATCACATTAAGGCACAAAAGTTCCATACAATATCTGGAAGACCAAAATAAGAAAAGGAATTGACTCACATCTGTACTGTTACACATAGCAATAGATATTTTCACATTATTGTCACACACAGAAAATAGAGATATAAGTATTGGTAGGGAAAAATGTTATTACATACAGATGATGTATGATCAACTACACGGAAAACCCCAAAGAATCAATAAGCTATAAAACCTAGTGACAGATTAAGTAAGAGATCAGATGAATGAACAGCTTTCAAATTCAGTAACATCTTTCTAAACTAGAAATAACCAGTTAAGAAAATTTTAAAAATAAAGAAAATACAATTCACCATATTAACAAGCTCCATCTAAGAATTAAACTAAAAAGAACCCACATACCTTTAAAGAAATGAGTTAAACTATAAGAAGACATAAAGAAGATAAATGGAGAGAATGGCCATGTATATGGATAGGATGACAGTATTTTAAAGCTGTGAGTTTTCCCCAAATTAATCTACAAGTCCCATACAATTCTCAAGAAAACTGTACCAAAATTTTTTGAGAAATTCAACAAACTTATTCTATATTCATATGTAATTCTAAATGAAATTAGGATCTGATGCAATATCGGGGCGGGAGAGGAAGCAAACTGGGATTTATTGCCCCACCAGATAGTAAGGCGTACTTTAAAGACATAAGACTACTACTAAGTGTTGGCTCAGAACAGACAACAAATGGAAGTGAATAGTGAGCAAACATGGGCCTAGTAAATGTGGCAGTGTCAATGGAGAAAGGGTGGCTTATTTAGTGATGGCTTTGGGAAAACTGGTTTACTTTACAGAGAAAACCAAACTTCATGGAGATCAAAACTTACAAGTCTTAGGTCAGCCAGAATGGGAATAGTAGATTATTAAGAAATTATGATTGTGATCTTTGGATGGAGAAAAGTTTCTTAAACTGGAGCCACAAAACACAAACCACAAAGCCCATAACACCCTAAACTGATGGATTCTGTGCAATAATGAAGGAAGGAAGATGAAGGAAGTTAACATACTGGTGGTAGACTGGGAGAAGACATGTTTAAAATCCTAAATTATTAAGGGATTATTACCTAGTCTAAAATATTGAAAAAAATCCAACAAAAAAAACAGAAACATTAGAAAAAAATGGACAAAGTATATAGAATATGCACAAAAGGATAAACCTCAATAGCTAACAAGTATTTGAAGAAATTTTCAAACTTTTTAATATTCACAAAAATTCAAACAAAATAAAAAAGGAAAGAGCACCTGATTATCAGATTGGCAATAAGAACACAGATAAAACCAAACATTGGTCAGGATGTGGGGAAACTAGAACCCTTATGCACTGCCGCTAGTTATGTAAACAGGCATAGACGTTCTGGAGAACTGTACTCACTAAATGAAATGATGACACTCACCAAAATGAAGGGTATGTGCTCACTATAACCTAGCAATTTCATTTCTGGAAGCATACCCTAAAACTTCTCCTGCAAGTCTACGAGAGAAGAACAAGAATTGTTTGTGGACTTGTTTGTATCATCACTATATGTCAGATATTTCAATTTTGGCAGCTAGCATGGAATAACACCAGGTTTCAGAAGTAAATGTACATAGAGCAAGATAAATACATTTTTTGAAAATGTGTTTTAGAAAAAGGTAAGAAAGAGAATAAGATACGCCATTTGTGTAAATTAAAGCACATTCATACACATAAATGATACAACACATTACATAAAACTTAGCATGCATAAAATATCCCTTTCTAATTCACAAATACATGTTTAGGCAAAAACATATATCATAGACATTAGAGTCAGTGTGGGGTTGCAAAGAATAAGTGGGGATCAATGATGAAAGTTTTGAAAGGGAAAATAAAATAAAATAAAACAAAGGAGGACCTTTCCAGGAGCAATAAGTAGAGTATGCCATGTGATAAACTCAACAAAAGAAAGATATTTAGCAAAAGATTAAAAAAAGAAAGAAAATTAAGGTAATCACTAGGAAGCATAAATAACAGAAGAAAGAGTAAATATACTATTATTGCAATCTTTCTCAAAGTAGTCATTAAAACAAAAATTGTGGAAAGTTAACAAATAGACAAATGACAATCAAAATGTATGGGCTGAGATTGAATTGTAGACTTAAATGCTTTCAATCATAAGCAAAAAGTAAAATAAGTGAACAGTACACCCAATTCAAAATTTTAGAGAAAATAAGCCATAAAAATCTCTATGAAGTTAGATTTTTAAAATCTATAATATATAAACAAGGAAACAAAAATAATCATATTAAAACTAAATTAACGTTTATTTAACACTACAAAGCACTCTATAATACTGGCCTCAGTTAATACAACAATCCTTTAAGGCAGCAGATATGTTCTTATTAACATAGATGGCAAAACTCAGGTTTGACTCCAAAAATGCTGTTAGGTCCAGTCATTTCTGGGGAAATTTATTTGTCACACTTCCAGTGATACCTAATTCATACCCAATACTAACTGTGTAAACAGCTTAGTAAACACTACGTACAAACCAGAAGGGCTAAAATTTAAAAAGATTGGCAACACCAAATATTGACGAGGATCTGATGCAACCAGAACTTTCTCAAGCATTGTTGCAGGAGCATAAGATATTATAACCATTTTGGAAAAAACAAAAACAACTGGCAGTTTTTCATAAAACTAAACCTTATCACCTAGTAGTTTCACTTGTAGGTACTTCTCAAAAGAAATGGAAATACAGGTCCAAAAGACTTTACAAGAATGTTCACGATAGATTAATTCGTATTAGCCAAAAACTAGAAACGGACCATGTGTCTATCAATAGAAGAATGAACAAACTGTCGTATATTCATAAACTGAAATGCTAGCTAGGAATTTTACAAAATGAACTACGGATACAAACAAAGAAAATGAATCTCAAAAGTTTTTCACTGAGTGTGAAAGAGACTTACTGAAAAGAGTACGTATTGCATGATTCCATTCATGTGATGTTCTAAAACAGGTACAATGTTTGTGGTGGGAAAATTAGAACAGTGGTGCCCTCCTGGGGGCAGATAGAAAGTGACTGACAAGAAACACTAGTGAACTTTCTGGGGTGGTGGTAATGTTCTATATCTTGATAAGGGATTGGGTTACACAGATGTATGGTTTGTCAAATCTCTTTGAATGGAACAATTAAGATTTATGCATCTTATTGTAAGTAAATTTTACATCAGAAGAGAAAAATGGTAGAAAAGTATAAAACTTTAGTGAAATGCATGCTGACATGGCTAGTGGGCAAGTGTGCTGATATGTGCAACTTATTTTGAAATGCATAAAAATAACATAGATTAAAAATATGGATAGAAGAATAGAAATATGCGTAGACAGATAATAAAGCAACTATAAAAAAATGTTAACTGTAGAATCTAGGTGGTGAGTATATGAGTGTTCCAATACAATTCTATACTTTTTGTGTATGTTTAAATTTTTTCAACACAATTTTTTTTCCTTTTTTTTGGCTTTTCATAAAGTACCTCATCCAGTCTCATCTTGATGCTGCAGAATGAATCTTAAAGACAGACTCATGGAAACGCCACATCGTGCTGAGGAAATTGCTTCAGTTTTGTGCAAGATCAGAACTTGGTGTCACTATCCAACTAATAATGTTCCAGTTCCTGACAATGAATTCTACAGAGAGATGATCTGTCTGCTGCTCTGTTCTGCAGAGTGTCCTGGATATTACGGCCAAAAACTCAAACTTCCACATAACTGATCGTAAAGTTCTTGGAACATCTCCATCTTACATGAATGTGATTAAGTTTTCACTGCATTAGGATGTCGAATTCTGAATCTACCTGTTCATAACACAGCCCCATCCTCAGAGGGATTGGGATCAACATCAAAGACAGGACACATGTAATATACCCATTGCTATTCACGTTATAAAGTGCCCTGCTTCAAACACAAGTTCTTCAGTAATCACAGTTTAATAACAAAGGCACATAATGAGCAGGGTGTATGACTAGAATTCTCACGATTTTAGCAAGAGGAGGAAACTCTCCTACTTTTCCATTATCAGCACAATAAGGAATGCATTTTAACTATAAATTATATTTCACCAAATTTTGTTCTCAAATTCCAATATCTTGAACAAATATAATATTTATATGAAAAAAAATGTGTTTCAACTCCCAGGAATTAGGTTCAATGGTATATGAGCATAATTACCTGTATAAAAATATTCTCTTTCCATGATTGTATTAAGTGGTAACTCCCAAGAAAAAAGTGAAGAACACTTAAAAGTCTACATCATTTATCTACATTCCAGAAAGTTCCAGAATAAAGATCACCTAGTTAATCAACACTTTTAAAGTGGCAATAAGAGCTTGTGAATGTTATAATGCAAAAGTAATTTTATTCTCTTTCAGATGGAATTGTATGGTTCAAGTCCCTCAGGTAGGAATTTAGTAAATATCACTTTACTAGTTTTAATTTGTTAATGTGGTCTCGAAAAATATCTAGTAATAACTAAAGTGCTCAAAAAGACTTATTCAAGTAGATATTTCAATGAAATACAGAAAAAAAGGGAAGACATAAACTGTCTCAGGGAGGGCAAAAAGACTACAAATAGTACATATTAATAAATATAAATTAGTATTATGAAAATTTGGGGCAGGGGGCTTAATCAAAATTGCTATTAAAGATTTTCCAGAAATTCAATTTTGAGTGAGGTTTTGACTCAAAAGTAGGACGTTATGGGAAAGTTAAGATAGAATTTAATTCAAAGGTTTTTTGTTTGTTTTATAATAATGTTTTATAATGACTTCTACTTTAAAGGCAGTCTATATAACATGATTTAAAAATTCAGTGACTGGCGAAGAAAAAATGGGTTACCTACTGAGTTTGTTTATATGAGTAATATATGTAATAAATATTTTAAATCATCTTTTATTCAGAGCTTTTCTTTGAATTTTTCTATACTATTTCAAATTAAGTCTCTAAATTGTCAACACATGTAAACAACATATTTGCTTTTATCAAATATCCAAAGCTAGAAACAATGTAAGACTTTTTAAACAGCAAATTTATATTTGCTTCCAATATAAAAGTATTGAATTGAATAAATTAAAATTCATTTACCTATTTCCACATTATCTGATAAATACTGATTGATGTATCCATTAATAGGACTCTATTTTCTTCTATAATTATAGAAGAAACAATCTTTGTAGAGCCAATCTGAAAGTCAAATTAATCAAAATAACGAGGGAAGTTTACAGCATTTTTGTTAAAATTTACCTTTTCAATGACAGATAATAAAACAGCTTTCTTTTCCCACTTTATAAATTGATGCAATCTCGATGCATAAATTTGTTATTTAGCAAACTCAGCCTTAATGAGCATTTGCCAAACTCCACACTGATGCTTGGAGAAGGAATAACATTCAGTGGCTACGTTTCTCTTACTACAGATAAAAGGATTCCAAGTTCTTTCACTCTTATCTAGTTTATTCTGATTGCCTATATACCAAAGATGTGATCTTCAGGTTTTATTAGATATTTGATTGCTTTGTTGGAAGTGACCTTCAGTCTCCAACTGAGATGACCTGCAGATACATCTCTTCTGGGACATTTTGTCCTATTTCAGATTATCACCTCCAAAGGTTAGATAGTCAGGGATGGATGGGAGAGATTTTTACCTTTTATTCTCAAACTACAAGATCTCCAGCCAGTTTATGTCTGGGTTCAGTAGTCTCAGAGGGCTGTTGGGCAAAAAAAAATCAAGCCTGTTTGATTTAGTAAAAGGCAAGCCTCTATATATAACCATTTCATTTTACTGTTTATTGATTTGATGATCAATGATTTTCATGTACTTCTTTTACTTTTATGACAATTGATTTTAATAGCTTTTATACAGCACAACACATCATGTTAAATATTTTGTGGAATCCTTCATTGTTAATAATTCATTGTATTAATAATCTTCACTGTTTTTAAATGGCAAGGGCCCTGGTCTTAAATTTGGAAAACAATTGAAGCAGTAGGACCACCCCCACTCCCTTTTTGGAATAAAGGCAGGATTAGCTTCGTTAGGGTTAAAAGGTCAGAAGAGAAGGTTGTCCTTTTTGTCAATATGCAAATGAAAAGCTGCTTCAGACAGAATGATACAGCTTGATGGACCAATGAACTCAATCATGGTTATCTCACCAAATATCCCACCAACTGCTGTTATCCCAGCAGTTGAAAGCTGGTCTCTGAAAATGTGAACACCTTTTTTTTAAACACTCTCTAGAGTTAATGAAGAGGCTACACTCATTCCCTTGATAAGGAATTTAAATAACATTATCACACACTATGCCAAGATCAGCAGTGACTACAGAATTTACATTTTACTCCACACATTTCTGTTGGTAAAAGTTATAGCATGCATGGGAAATATTTGGAAGTTGAAGCCTCCCATCTTCAATTTCAGATTATGCAATGGATAACTAAGGTCATATTATAGATCATATTTTGTTTCTGCGGAAGATGCCTTAGAGATCACTTAGACATAAGTACGTAAATATTTTCAAGGACTTGAATCACTGAAACTTAAAGCTGTAATCAGCAAGATCAGACAGGTCAGCCAGGAACATTTACCAGACATTATAAAATTCAAACAAAATTTTATCTAGTGTAGGGAATTAAGCAGGAATCCTTTCGTGACAACTCACCTATTATTAAATTTGTAGACAGATTATAATGTTGCTTGTTAACAGAAGACTCTGAAAGCATGAGCAATTCTAATCTAATGGCTAATAAATCACATTTAATAACAGGCACATGGTTATTGTCATATGATAAGCCAACAAACTACACAGAGTTTACATAAATGACTATCAATTTTATACTGTCAAGACTTAAATTTTCACTTTCCTCTTTTTCACTATCATTTCTCCCATTTCTATCATGAGGATCAAGGTGGAGAGCAAACCCTTTAGTTCAATCTTCATTGCAGACCCTTTCCCACAGACACATGTTAAAATGAAAGGCCAGGGGTCTGACCTTTGGCCTCGGGCTGCTGGTCTCTGAACTCTTCCCACTGCCCTTTCACCTCCTCAGGCCCCTCTCAGACCCCAGGAACCTACTGGGTCCCCAAAATGCCCATCCAGCTGCTCTCTTCTGCACCCAGCCTCTCCCCACTCCTACCCTCACCTCTGCATTAGATTCCCTACATTCTGAAGGGCTTGTGGTATCCAAATATCTGAACCATGAGGATGTATTTTTGCTGTCAGGTGAAATTCTCAATTCTATTTTTTAACTATAATGTGGATTGGCATTTTATTGTGACTAAAAAATTGAATAAATCAGACTCAACCTCAGGAAGAACCTTTGTACAGTATGATTTCATTGGTTAAGGAAAGATCCTGACAACTATCTCTTTCTCAGGGTGGCTAGTGTCTGAATTTTCTTTAAAGGAGAAAGAGCTATCCCTTAAATAATTTCGAGATTAGGCTACAAATAGCACTACAAACTGATTGAGATAAAACTATCTTTCATGGTGTGAGGAAGAGAGCAGAAGGAATACCAGAAGGAGGGTGTCTAAAACAGCGGTGGCCTCCAGCATCAAAGACAGCATCCCTGGAAAATGTTTTGTTTGTGACAGCTCAGTTAATATCAATGGTATTTGAACACAGAAAGGGGTATTTACATATTCTATTTGTTTCAGTGGAAATAGTAGTTCTAAACCATACTGTAAAAGGCTTCAATAGTATTATTTAAAATATTTAAAAGAGCTGCTTGTATTAGGCATCCTATTTTAGGTGAAGTCCAAATTATTCTACATTTTTAGTTTTAATTGCCTCATGGAACTTCACTCAGTTTTTGATTCAACAAATATTTCCAAAACACTGCGTCAGCCTGTGCCAATAACTGAGGATGAATCAAACAAGTTATATATGTTAAAGGGTTCATAGTCTGATAGAAATGTTACATTTTAAAATAAATAAGCCCAAAACAAAGTGGTAAATGGTGTAATGCTATATGTTGCATAGAAATAGTGAAGAAAATATGTGATTAAATTAGCTGTACTGAGGTGAAGGTAGCTAACAGAGGCAGTGCTATTTGACATCATTCATTCACCCAACAAATACTTATTGAGCACATAGAAATACTTGGAAAGTACCAGTAGGTACAGAAAATATAATTGTGGGCGACACAGGCAAAAATCTCTGCCCTCATGGTATATATGCACATTCCAGTGGGTGAGACATAAATTAGTCAGGATAAATGATATACATTGCATGTAAGAAGTGAGAATGAAAAACAAAGCAGAGAAGAAAGAAATGAAATGTTGAAGGGGGTGACATTTTTTATAAGGAATTCCTGGACGACCTTCTTGGGAAGATGCATTATTAATAAAAACTTTTTGGGGAGAAATTTCCAGGGAGATGAGGGTTTGGAGGAAACATTTGAGACAGAGAAACAAACATGTACAAAGGCATGAAAACCTGCGAGTATAATGTAGTTTTAGGAAATAGCAAGTTGTGGAGCTGAATTGTGTGTGTGTGTGTGTGTGTGTGTGTGTGTGTGTGTGTGTGTGTGTGTAGGGTTGACAAGAAAGGTTAAAAAAGAGAGAGGCTAGATTGTAACCAAGGTGTGAGGAAACTCTTCACCTGGCTAAGGGATTTACATCTTATCAGGACAACAAGGCCACATCACAAGATTTTAAGCAAGAAAATGATAACACATGATGCTAGAAGGTTGGCAGGAGCCATGTTGCTACAGCATTGGGGCATGGCTAACATTAAGTTGTGTATAACTCCAAACAAACCAAGACCTCCCCATATAGCTGTTGTGATTTTTCCTTGCACTCATATATGATTTCATTTTGGACACAGATACCAGTGGACAGAATTATTGGTGTGCAAGAGAAGCAAATGAGAATTTGGTATGGTAACCAAAAGAGATGGTAACTTGGAGCTACAGAAAATAAGGGCATCTGTATGGAAAATGTTTAAGAAGATATGTTGGCTTAGTCAATGAATTATTGTACATACACATATTGGTGGTTTTGACTATAACTACTTGCTGTTTAATGTACTCTTGAAAGCAATGCAAAAAAAATTTTAAAGCAGCAGTTTTCAAAGCCTCGTATGCAGACCTCTGGGGGTCCCAAGATTTTTCACAGGGTCCAAAAGTCAAAACTACTTTTGTAATAATACTATGAAGCCATTTGCTCTTTCACTGTGCTGACATTTGAAGTGATGTTGAGAGAGCAGTGGTTCTGGCACCTTAGCATGAACCAAGCCAGAAGCACCAAACTGTACTAGTAATCATTGTAGTCATCACTGCTACACACACATGGGGAAGAGACAGTCTCTTTGATTAAGCATTAATTTAATTAAATCTCTATTTTTGAATACACATATTTTTAAACATTGTGTGTGATGAAAGTTGGAAGTACACATGAAAGCACTTCTGCCAAAATATAATGGCAACCTTGAGGAAAATGATGTTTGTATTGCAAGCTGAACTAGGGGCTTTTTTAATGGAACATAATCTTTACTTGAGAAAATGACTGACTATGATTATTCAGACTTGAGTGTTTGGCAGAGAGGTTTTCTTGAAAATAAACAAAATAAGTCTGTTACTTCAAGAAAAAAGTATTTTGGAAAATGTAGATTTACCAACTTGAGCTTGACACCTTTCAATACTTAAGACTCCACTGATGAGATTGTTAGTGCTATTAACATATGTGATATTTTTAATATTGTATAAAGATCATTTGAAAGAATTACATAAATCAGTAAACCAATTATTTCCCAAAAGACCAATGCCCATGATGTTATAAATCAAGCAGGGACAGAAGATCCGTTCAAGAGATGGACAGACCAATGGATTTCAATGTGACAGTATGGAATATTCACTGGCATGGTCTCAGATTCCTTACTGTAACCAATCTTTAAGAAACTACCAGTTGTGGATTTTGGGTGTAGATCAAAGAAGATATCCACAGTTATCTGAAAAGCCGTTAAAATAATCTTCCTTTTTCTAACCTACATAGCTGAGGAAGGCCATATTTTCTTGATATACTTTAACCAGAACAACATACTGCAACAGATTCAATGCAGAAGCAAGTATGAGAATCTAGATTAAGCTAGATATTAAAGAGATTTGTCCCCCTAAACTGTAAGCCAATTCCTCTCATTGTTTTTTAGGAAAATGTAGTTATTTTTTATAAAAATTGTTATGTAATAGGTCCATACCTTAAAATGAATTAATGGATACACACCTATTTTTAAATTTCTCAGTTTTAACTTATAGTATTGTAAATATCCACATGAACAAAATGGGGTAGGGTTGCCAGATTTAGCGAATAAAACTACAGGATACACAGTAAATTTGGATTTCAGATAAACATGGAATAATTGTTAATATACATATGTCCCATGTAGTATTTGGGACATGACTTATAATAATAATTATTCACTGTTTATCTGAAATTCAAATTTAACCAGGCATCCTGTATTTTATCTGGCAGGACTACTCTGGCATTCTCAATAATTTTAAAGAGTATAAAGAAATCCTAAGATCAAATGATTTGAAAACCCCTGCTTAAATGCATTCTACAGTTCAGCCTTTTTCTATTTTGTTTCCTTTTTCTTATATGTATTCAGAATTAGTGAGGTTTAACTATAACTAATTACTTTAAATGCCTTATTACCTCTAGACTTAATTGCTATCAAACACCATGTTTGCCCAGTTAGTTCCAGACGTAACTTACTCATCAATGTATATTTTGCTCAAGTAGAAAATAAAAATGTGTTGTTGTAGCAGGTCTGATAAACATAAATTTTATAGCTTATTTCATGGGTAACAATGATGGACCCATATACATGAGGAGAAACCATGATGGAGATGCTCTCATTAAATATTAAGTAATGATTGAAATTGCTCCTACACTTATTTTAAGTAAATTCTCTTTTTGTACAGCAATAGGAAAATGAAGTATTTTGCCTGGAAATCTTACAATGTGAGTCTTACACAAGTGTTCAGGGAGGGCCTAGTGGAATGCAGTACTTCTCAGAGATACATTATCAATTTATGTTTCATGTTTGCAAGTACCTTGCCTGTCTCAGATTGATTAAACATTAAACAGCATATTTGCACTGAAAATAACAGCATTTTGCAGTACTTTGGAAAACAACAGTCTCTGAAATGGATTATGATTGAAAATTGTGTAAGATGGAACCATTAAACCCAAATTTATGAAACAAGTTAGTCATTTATGTTAACACATAGAAATTATATCTATGAAGGAATCAATGGTCCCCTATGGCTTTTTTAGTAGAAAAATGAAATTCAGAGTGCCACCAAGATCCCTGAGTAATAGGTCCCTGACACAACAAATCTTAGTTCTAAGAATAAAAATGTGCATCTTAAACCAAACAAAATTTATTTTAAAATGTAATCTAAATTTTGTATGTGTACAGAAGAAAGTAATATACACACCAAAAAAATTGATAGCAGTGATGTCAGGAGATTAGATATAGAGAACCCTAGCTTTCTATTTTTTATAATTCCATGTAATATATTTACATCTTTGGATTATATTTAAAATCAGAACGAAGCAGTAAAGATAATAATGCATTTTAAAAATTCTTATCTTTCAAAAAGTAGGATCATACTTCATAAACTATTCCTTAACTCACTTTGTTTACAATGTGTCTCAGAACTCTTTCCAAGCTGGTATCTACAGCCATATCTTTTAATTGCTTTCTAGCATGTCTATAGCAAAATGTTTACCTTATTCTCTCTGGACAATACTTTTTGCTGCTATTTCCAACCGCGCTGCCATGAACATGAATACACACATCTCTGTGTAACTGTGGGAAGTTCCCGGGTCAGTGGCATAGAATACATGATTGTTTGGGGGCTGTAGCACTGGTGGGCAGGAAGCATGGATAAAATTATTTTTATCTTCCTGCTATATGGTGGGAGTTATACAAAGGACTTTATTTTCCTAAATGCTCACAGAAGGTTTTGGAAATGCCGAAGTCATCTTAACTGAGTCTGTCTCCCTTATGTTAGGTTATGTCTGATACCTTTCATTGCTTTGCCCAACATCCGTTCTACCACTGCTAACATGCAGTAGCTGGAAAGCTACAAAGCATTTCTCAGACTCTTTTGGGACTAGGACATGATTTCGTTTCCATCATACACTTGTGGGAATGTTTAGGAACTGAATCAAATGTAGGAAAAAGCCAAGTTTGAGGCATATACTTTGCTGGCAAAGATCAAGACCGAGGTGGCAGCTATAGCAGAGCCCTCCCAGTGTAGTGGGTGGATTCCTGACTCAGCACTTCCTAGAGTAGCAGTGGCATATTTCTGGATCATGGCAGAGTAGCCCAGACTGCAGCCTGGGAAGTCAGCACTATTAGCAGCAGATTTATAATTTTTCAGCTTCCTGCATCCCTGATAGCGGTTCACCTGCTAAAGGCAAAGGCAGGGTCATTTTTGGAGCTACTAGTTGTTCCTGGTTGTTAAAGTTAAAACTGTTCCTCCATTCCTTTCAATGATTTTGTACATTCTCAATTCTCTGTAGAAGATTCCTTATTACCCCAAGTCCAGCCCACCGTCTGTTTTTGTACCGTCTGCAAGCTAAAAATGGTTTTCACATTTTTAACTGGTTGGGAAAAAAATCAAAAGAAAAATGATATTCTGTGACATGTGAAAATTATACAAGATTCAAATTTCAGTGTCCTTAAATAAAGTTGTATAGGAACATACCATTCCCACACATTTGCATATTAGCGATAGCTGTTTTTGCACTACAGCAGCAGAATTAAGTAGTTGTGACAGAGACCATATGGCCCACAAAGTTTAAAACATTTATTATCTGGCCTTTTACACAAAAAGTTTGCCAACCCCTGATATGGAGTAAACTGTCTTGGTTTGACTGAACTCTGAGCAATACGGATGCTACTATATTAAGAAATGTGAGAAAATGGTAGCATACATTGTAAAGAATATATTAGTTGTGCTGAAATTTTAGTCACTGGTATCTTTTCTATTTCTCACATCTGGTCCTGGTCAGATGATTTTCCATGTTGAAAACATAATTCAGAAAGTTACAAAGGGCTTACAAATTATGGTGGCTATCAGCACTGTTCACCAACTATTTCTGGTTCTCCTCAAGGGCATATAGTAAAATTGTACTTCTATGCATCCTTGATGTTAGACATGATCATGTGACTTGCTTTGGCCACTAAAATTTGAACAGAATGAATACATCACTTCAAAAGTTTTAACATCTTTAAGACACGACTGCTACGCTCTCGTTTTTCTCATCACAGTTAGTTCAGATGGGTCACTCTCTGTCAGTCTCGATTTCTCTCTGAGTAACTGCAATAAACAGAAGTCTCTGCCAACTCTTATGCATGTAGCATGAGTGAGAAATCTACCTTTGTTGTTTTAAGGTACTGAGATTTGGGGGTTGTTTGTTACTGCAACATAACCTAAACTATCCTGACTGGTACCTCAATATATAAATTAGTTTGGAGCATTTAAACTCTATAGTTCAGACGTGCAAAATATACTGTACTTTCTCCATTTCTAAAATAGCTCATACTTTGAACAGTAGATCCGTTTCCCACAGGTAGTGGGGAAAATATTGAAACTTGTCAATGACAAGTAACTTTTTTTTTTTTTCCTGTTTAAAAGTCTCTTTAGGTTAACTTACTTTTGTTACATAAACAAATATTCAGCACATCCAAAATTTAAATCCTACCAAGGACGTTTACTCTCAAGAAATGTAGCCTCCTACCTTCGTTGCCAACCTCCAATCTAAGTGAAGGATTTCCAAGATTTACAATGGAGAGAGTGGGACTGTAGGTATATGTAATCCTCCCCAAGTGTTTTTGTTGCATTCTGTTACAATGTATTGTCTGACCTTTCTCCTGAGCACCTGGCAATGTAGACTAGGTTATGGCTGGTGCTGACTAGATAGATCATTGAGTATGGTATTGATTACCCACTGCTGAAGTCTGTGTAGCCAGAACTTCCAGTTATGAAGTTCCCATGTGCTACAGTCTCCTCATCCTGACCGCAGGTTCTCATATTCCCTCAGCTCTTCATCATTTCCACATGGAACTCTCAGTTGCTGTCTCTTACTCTCGCCTGAAGTGCACAGAGCTCTGTAAAGCTTTCCTCCAGATCACATCCCTTGACTTTTTCTATTCTAATGCCTGCTACCATATTGAATGTGGCTCCAGAGAGACAGCATCTCTCAGAGACTTTCTATCTCCCCCAGGATATGTCTGGGGCTGCCCAAAATCCGTCTGAGTATTTCTATGCTCTTCTGCTTTTGGGTTTTAACCAAATGTTGGGAGGAAGAGAGTACCCATATCTCACTCCTGCCATAATCTGTATCTCACTCTCACCTTCTTCTTTACCGTTTTCTGGGATCAGAATATCTTTCCACTTCCTCTCCCAGCTGGTAGTAGTTTCTTTATGCTCTTTCTTATTCAGTCTTGGGTATTCACTGTCCCCCACTCTATGACAATGTTAGCTGAAGGGCCACAGAGAATGAAATTGGCTGCCGAAAAGAGGATATATACTTCAGAATGTATTGCAGAAATATTGCTGTTACATTACTCTCAATTGACCTAATCATTAAAAAGCACAAGTACCACATATGCTTAAATATCAGGTGAGTTCTTTGGTTCAAAATTATCCTTCAGAAACAAGAAAGTCACCTTACAGAATTTCTCATATTGAATAGCGTCCTATTAGTTTAACAACAAAATTCTATTTGAGAAAGATACACTAATGCCAAATCACTCAAATTTATGATGGGATTAAATTTTTTAAAGGTGGCAAATACATTTATACATTCTTAATAATGACTCCTCGAGTATGACCTGATAATCACAGGTTTTGATGTAAACACACCTTTTGTGTATCACTTTAATAAGTAAAGTAGTAATGACTAAGTTATTGAAATGAGACTACCAAATGGATATTTGTTGCTTGGTATAAAATTTCCAGCGATCTTCTTACCCACAAATTGTGGAAGAGCTGATTCTCCAACAACTTAGGTGGAAGGGAAGGTGATAAGTACTTTAGAAAACTCAAAAAGTGGTTTCAGTTATAATAAAGACACTGACATCTAAAGGATATCTTCAGAAAATACTTTCACAATATTCAGGAGTTACAAAGTATTCATGCAAGTGAATAGTTTTAATATAGGTGCTTCACAGAATGAGAGCATGAAAAATAGTGACGTGTGTTAGTCACTGTATTGTTTAATATTATATCTGATTTTAAAATTGTGTGTAACCAAATAAAATAGTTAAATTTTATAAATAGCTCTTTAAACTACATACCTAAAAATACGTATGTTCAAGTTGGCAAACAAAGCAAAACAAACGAACAAACACACAAAAAAACTCCTTTTAGGATCTTTGTTTTGGAAAAAGAGGGATCATCTTATATTCAAATTTGCTTAATATTCAATAAATCCCACAACTGTAACTCTCTCTAACTTATGTTCTTCTACATGAATGTAGATCCTACTACTTAGGAATGAACACACTTCCTGCAAAGTTCCCAAATCTCTGTTAGTTCTGCTGAGAACGCTTGTAGTAAGCAGATTTATACAGATTTTTTTGGAAGTCGATATCTTCTACTATTTATTATATTCCAAATTAACATGCCCATCTTCCATTTGCAGCATTATTAGCAAATTCCAGCTAATGAAAAAAGTCCTTTCCAAATCTAGATGTGCTATAAGACATTGTTATTCTTCTTCTACCAGTTTTCAGTTCCCAAACTAAATCTCAGGCAATTCCTGTATGATACTCACTCAACTCAAACCAGTCTTTGCTGAAACTGCCTTTCATAAAATTATACAGTGACTTCTGCTCTTCAGAATTTACCCCAGAGAGAGAGAGAGAGAGAGAGAGAGTGTGTGTGTGTGTGTGTGTGTGTGTGTGTGTGTGTGTGTGTGTGAGATTCAGGTAAAACAAAGAATCTCTTTGGTTTGAAGATAGAAACTACTCACTATTCTACAACAGAATGAGAGAGACAGGGAGAGGGAGAGAGAGAGGGAGGGAGAGAGAGTAGGAGGGAGGGAGGAAGGAATGAGACAAAAAAAGTGAAGATCAGGAAAAGCCCATGTAGGAAGCTATGAGAATATGGTGAGAAAGAATAGGGTGAGAAATCAGGTTGCAGTGTGATTCCAAGTTTGGAATCACTTTCATTTTCCAGAAATGGCAAATTTCTGCTTGAAGATGTCTTCAAATTAAATATATATATATATATATATATATACATATATATATATATATATATATATGTATATATATATATATATATATATATATATAGTAAGCAATCTGAAATAAACCTAGAGGAAAATAAATATGCATTTCCTAGATCCAGGAGCACTTTTTATAACTGCCCATTCCCACAGTGCTCCCCAATTTTTAAAAGAATCCTCCTGTATTTTATTGTGGATTAGACACGTCTCTTTCTTTCCTGAGAAAGTCGAAGGCGAAACAGTGACTTATTCAGAATCACACAGCTAAGCCAGAGGCAGAAGGAACGCTGGAACTGGTCCAGGAGTCTCCCAGCTGGGCTGCACTCATTATGTAACAAGTTTCCCAAGTTCTCATCTGGATTCAGCAACGTTAGCAGGAGAGATGCCCAGTAACAACCTTCATCCAGTCTTCTAACTCACCAGGGCGAGGTGATGGTAATATAACCTCAGCGATTTTTCCCCTTACCTTTAACCCAAGGGATGAATATATTATTCCAAGAAGCAACTGACCCTGAGCTAGTATTGTACCTTGCACTCCAAAGTCTGATGGTTTATTACCGTGGTTGCTATTCTGGGCCTAACGAATGGGGCCAAATCCCAGTAATCATATGGCACGGTCTCCAGTACAGCAAAATCCAAATCTACTTTCTTTTCCCACCTTTTCCCTCTAGGCTAGTGCACACAGGTGCATCGATCTGGCGTGCCAAGAGCAATCTCTTTATGCAGAGCTGAACGGATTTCTTACCCTTTTATCAGAAGCAACATCTATATCTGGGCATACGCTGACAGCAAGTTGCCTTAGCAAAATTTTAATCATTTTGGATTTAGGGATTAAAAAAGATCTGATGTTTTATGGTATTCTCTGTGATTAATAGCTGATTTCTGGAATTAGCAAACAAAGAAAGAGAAGAAAACCTGGCTCGAGAGTTTTTCATTCCATGTGGTTATGATTCTGAATGTTTTGACTGAAGCATCTCCACAAGCATAAGGAAAACAAGTCTTCTAGGTCTTATTTACAGTGTAAACCACACTGCAACAGCTCACAGGGTAGGTTGATACTTGTTGGCAGATGAGGAGTAGAGTCAATTACATGAAGCGTTTCCCAGTGATGTGTGAATTATGCAGTGAAAAATCATGACTAAACAAATGTTCTACCTTAATCTCTTGAGAGGCAGATATCAGTGTAAGCTGGGCTAATCAATCTCTTTCCCCTAGCTTCTACAAAGCTCCATTCTTCTGGTCCACCTACTTTTCAATCAACTGCTTTATTTCTTTTTAAGATTCCTCTTCCCAAGAGAAAGTACAGGTCCCCAAGATTCACTCCTCAATCTTCTCTCCAATTTTTGTTCTTCATATTTTTTCCTCCCTCAAAGCCACCATCTATTTGATGGTTCATTCTCTTCAATGGCTTAATTTTAGACCTCTAAGGAAGCAGAGGAATTTGGTCAAACTTTCCTAACAGGAATGACTCCTAAATCTAAATTCTTTCTCCTAAAACAATTTTCAAATGAGTATTTCCATTCAACTGACTGCTTGACATTCACATCAAATCCAGCATTTCTAATGCTAATCGTTGCTAGACCATCTCCACCTAACCTCCCATCCAATAATTTTCCCTTCTTGACTTTCATAGTTCCACTAACTGGTCTCCCTGCCTCCAGCCTCCCCTGCAGGGTAGCTTGCCTACTATTGTCAGATTAATCTGTCCAAAGAGCACCCATTCTCCTGCTGAGAACCCACAAAATGATTATCTGATGCCGATAACCAGAACTATTTAGCCCGAAGTGGAGAATCTGTCAAAATCTGACCTCAGTCTATCTTGGTAAACTTATTTCTCACTAGGGCCTTACATGAACTTTCTGCTCCTGTCCCTTCAGGGTCCCCAGTACACCTTGAACTTTCACACTTTTCCTCTGCCTTTGTTCACTCTGTTCTCATTGCTGGGAAGCCCTTTTCCTTCTTCCTTCCTGCCACTTAAATCTCACCCATCCTTCAGGACCCAGACCAAACCCTACTTCCTTTGTCAAGACCTACCCTGATCATCCAGTGGTAAATGGTCTCTCCCCTTCTTCCCTCCTCTGCCTCTTTGGTCTGCACCTCTTTCTAAGCACTGATTATTCATAGCCTCATGTTGTTTGCTATAATTTCATTTATATTCATAATATCTCCCCCATAACCCATATGCCTCCTGAGAGCCCAGACTTTCAAACAAATTACATATCCTTACATTGATGATTTTTCCACAATTAAGGCATCATCGATTTGTTGATATTCACTTTTATTACCATTAAACGAGTAATATTTATAATATATGTTGTAGACGTACATATGTTGAATTATTTGTACACTTGATTGCCATGAATTATGGTCAGATAAAATCTGAATACAAGCAGAGTTTGCAGTTGTCTGGGGTAGAAGGACAATAATCTAACACCCAGCATAACTGAAATCAAGGGGAAAAAAAAGATAAATAAGTGGATGAAACTATTATTTCACTACTTACAATGCATACAAAGGAATTAAAAACAGACAGCGGGTGAGAAAGACTTGAAAAATCCTTGGTGGTGGCCAGGGAGATTATGTTGTGAAAAATAATGCCAAAGATGAGAACAAGAATGAAGCATCCCCAAAAATCAACCCAAAGAAATGGAACAAGTGTAATATTGTGGAGGTGATTTCATATTTGTAAAAATAATAGACGTTTGGATATGCAGCAATGTGGAAATTTATAAACTTGTAAAACACATATAAGTAGATTATTTAGCATTATGTGCAGTTTCCTAATGTAACAGCCATGGCAATTACATGAATATGCTGTGACTTCAAGTCTGTATTTTCTCTGCCAATTTTCTCAATGTACTAGCTCAAACATGCGACTACAAATCCACCCTGTATTAGGTCATCAGCCTGTTTCACTGGATATATCACTTTTGCAAAGTAAATAAAATGTGTGCTGTTAAATTTTTTAAACTGTTGCCATGGAAATTCTAAGCTTCAAATGTTACTAATGGGTTGCGCTTTTTAATTAACAGATCATTTGATTTGTATAAATATGTGCATGACCTTCTTAATATCGTTTTAATCGATTTTGTTTAAATAGCTTTATTTCTAAAACTGCAATCAATATGGTTCCTAGAAAAGGGAAGCCGACCAAAAAAATACTGGATCTAAGCCATTTTACAAGATGTCTTTCTGTTTAAGCAAATTATTTAGAAGAAAGATGTACTTTTAATTACCCTATTCAATTATATTTTCTAATATACTAAATTTATTCCAGTCTATTATGGTTATAAAGCAGTCTGGCCTAGATCATTCCAATGGCCTCAAACATATGTTAAAGAAATACTTGCACAATGGCCTGGTTCCTATTAAAGAAAACAGAAACTACTCCTGTCATATGGTTTAGATCGTAAGCACATGAAAAATAGATTATTTTTAAAACTTGTTTTTATTCCAGGTCAAAATGTTCATTTAAGTAATCATGCTTTGAGTCCATATTAGAAAAGATATAAATAGACCTCAGAGCCAATGAAAAATTCAGACGCTTTCCTAATTCCTTTTGTTTGTTTACTTGCATGTGTTTTCATTCCAATGGAAATTTATATTTGTAGAGGACTCCAGAAACGACCAATTATCAACCACAGACGAGATGAGACGCAGAGAAGCAGCCACAGAGCAATGTTCCATAATTTCATAGTTACTCAGCCTGCACCAAAAAAATATATATGATAAATTAAATTATTAACATCTAAGTCAGGGGTGTGCAGGGAAAAGGAGGAAGCAATTTGGAAGGACAGGGGAGGAGGACTGATTCTCATGACATTGGGGATACGTGAAACATCGATTATTGTCCAGCTCTTCTGGTTAATGGGTATATGAGCCTATTGAACAGATGGTCCAAGTATTACAGATGGGTAAGAAAGGAATTGAATATGACTTAAAGGCAAGTTAGTGCTATTGAAAAATAGAAATGAGGCTAATACATTTTACAGAATAAAAGGAATTGAGGCCTTCCCTGGTGGCGCTGTGGTTGAGAGTCCGCCTGTTGATGCAGGGGACACGGGTTCGTGCCCCCATCTGGGAAGATCCCACATGCCGTGGAGCGGCTGGGCCCGTGAGCCATGGCCGCTGAGCCTGCGCGTCCGGAGCCTGTGCTCCACAATTGGAGAGGCCACAGCCGTGAGAGGCCCGCGTACCGCAAAAATAAATAAATAAAATAAAAATAAATAAATAAATCTATTAATTATTTTTTTAAAAGGTGTTCTCATATGTTAGTTCACACTATTTTTACTAAAATAAGAATTGGAGTGTTTCCTCCCAAGGAAAATGGACCTTTTTTCTTCATAGATTAAAAAAAAACACATTTTAGTTTTCATCCTGAATATTAATAACAACCGTCAGGAGTGTATTTGTTTTAACCATTCACTCAGGAGTTCAAATGATCACTGACTGTTTTTGGAAAAATCACAAAATTTTCTTAATTAAATAGACAATAGGATGACAATCTCTGCTTAATTTTAGTGAACCATAAATTGTCTTGGACATTGAGAATCCACTAAGTAGAAAGTTAAGACGAATGTCAATTGGAAATTTTTCAAATATATATCACTTCTGGATTAACGGGGATTCCACAGAAAGGTTGACTTTGTATAAACTGTAGTTTTCTGGTAGCTGAGGTCAGAGAGAGAAAAAAGAAGTCTTTGAAAGAACGCTTGCTCAATATTTAAACTCTGTTGAGCCAGATGGCCTTGGGGTCGACTGAAGCACATTCCCCCTTCTGTCTTCTTTATGTTATGGCTTCTGATTGTTCTTAACAATCACAGATGTGCCTTGCTTTAAACCTCTTTCCTCCTTCCTGACCTCACATCTTCTATATGTCTTCTGGAAAATGTCTGTGGAGTTGCCTTCCCATATTGTCACTGGGATTAAGTCTTTAATGACACGTTTCTAAATGACCACATCCCTTTACTCAGAGTCTACAAAAGTGTTTTCCGTCTTTCTTAGACCCACTCTTAAAAAGATCATCTATGATGGCTTAATTCACATTCTGAAGATAATTAAAATGAGGTCACTCTATTATAAACTAGTACCGTGATGTGTTTGATCTCACTTACAGGATCCCATTTCAAAAGTGATGTATGTTTTTAAACTCTTAATTTTTAATTCACTGTTAAAATGTATTATATATGCCAGAATTTCCAAAATGTTTTTAATTTTAAATATAATTTTGCCTTGACCACATAAAATATAAGTAATACCCTTGAAGTTGCAATATTTTGGCAAATATTGATTACATTATACAAGCTAGTAAGTATTAAAAGAAAAACTTGCAAGTAAAACAAGAAGTTTTCAGCACCACAAAAAAGAGAGAAGATGTATGTTTTAGTTATAATATATATTACATACAATACATAATATATAATTAATTGTATATGTAATTATGCAAGTAGTTATAAGTATATATGTGTCATATATATATGTAGATGCATATCAAGGATTCATTGTGAAACACTATGGCCTTTGAAATCTTGAGATTATAAAAGTAGTTTATAAAAAGTTCCAGCAAGGCAGCAATACAAGGTAATCAACTAATCAAGTGAATAACACACAACATCACTCTGGTTATTGTTTTTACAGTTTGCTGTTTCAAAATTACATAACTAAAAAGGTTTAATATAATAAAAATGGTCTGAAATGACAAGACAAAGAAGAACACTTTTAAAGCTTTGCAAGGAAAAGAAGTATCTGTCTCTAAAGAAGTACAGTAGCATTCCCATACAGTATCGTACGGCCAATATATTTGTAAAATAAGCATTGCTCTTGCTGGAAATCTGATACCAGTTTATGTATTTTTCTTCCCATTAAAGAAGCAGCATTTGCCCTCAAGTCTTTAGCTTCCAGGACTTTTAACAACATTTTTTTTTTTTTTTATAAAGGTTAATCCTCTTAATGTGAGGTTTTGGTAAAGAAAAGTATAATTGCATAACATCCTCTGAAAAAAGCACCATTTCAGATTTCAGCATGCACCTTTAATCTTTTTTTTTTTTCATTGCTTGAAACTAAAATTCCATTAACACAAACAAAAGAAAAACGGCTGTGAAAAAGTCTTTGCTTCCAAAGCACAGGGATTTTTCTAGTAGGTATGAGACAAAACCACTCATCTCATTCTTATGACTGATTTGTCTGTCTACAAATGCAATGTCATTTCTATACGAAGTTAGCACAGTAAAACCCTAGCAGGACACTGAGCCTTTGAAAGCAGTAATGGTGGTGGAGGAGGGGGAGAAGCCAGTGACAATGATGGTGTGACACCAACATAAACAAAGACAGTCTAAGATAATACTGTAGGGATGGTCCTCATGAACTCTGGGTATAACCAGAGAGAAAGAAAGCAAAATTGTAGCTGCCTGGAAAGTGGGAAAAGTTTATGAAACAGAAAAAGAGCGTTGCTTTGTTTTTTTGTTTTTGTTTTTGTAAATTAGAAACTGAGTATATAAGGAGTGAGCCAGCGTAAAAACTCACATTGACTAATGCTAGAATTCCAATATTTAAAAATGTTTCCAAGTGTTCATCTACTGCAATCCAGGGGACATTTTTGTACTGATTAAGAATTCTGGGGGCCCGAACAAGCCAGAATGCCCATTGAAGACATGTCATCTCTTTATAATACAAACAAATTAATAGTGGCCTGCCAAGATATATTTGATAAAGGAAGGACAAGTGCTTATTGAATGAGCTAAGTTCTTTAAGAAAGTGCAAAAGAACAATACAACATCTCCTTCAACTTTAGAGTGGACAGGCCAAGTCTGAGAAAGCCCGTCACATGCATACACCTTTCATAAGGGCAGCACCTCACTGGCATCGTTGCTCCTTGAATACTACTGTTTTCCAAACGCGAGATACCAGTTCACCTAGACACTGCTGACTAGATCAGATCAGAGCACCAAACACAAGGCTGGCTAGAAATTATGGTATGGCCTGAGGTGAAAAAGGAGCTGACCCAAGATTTCCTCTCAGAGTAGGAGCTGGAAAGAACTGAGTAATTGAACAGGTTAAAAATGGAGTTAAAGCAGAAAAAGTATCATGGAGACATGGGATGCGTTTCAGAGGGCATGATGGGATATTCTTGAGGTAAATTTGCTATGGAGAAAAATCCGAAAACATCACTGAACTGGAAAGAGTAAAGCAGAATGCCAAGAGAGAATGAGAGTGGCAGCTTCTCTACAGTCTGTACTTGAGACTACTTTGGCCCAGATACATCTCCAAGGATAGTTCTAGACCACATACAGACTTGAAGTAACTCAGATTTATAGAACACAAAGATTTGAAATAGAATAATCTCCAGTCATCTTAGCATAATTGTTAAAAGAAAGACTCTGAAATCAAGCTGACAGGTTCAAATCCCTGTTCATCCACTGACTAGCTGTGTGACCACTGACAAGTTATTTATGTTCTCTGGGTCCCAAATTCTACTTTTGAAAAGTGGACATAATGATAGCATTCACCTATGAGTTAATATGTATAAAATCTACACATACCACGAGTTTTGAATGACAAATTTCACAGCACAAGTTTTATATCATTTTGACTCCCAAAGACCAAAGTCTGAGTAATTTACCTATTATCAGGGAAGAGGGATTCAGTGTTGTGTCTGAAAAAATGTGAAGTTATTTCTTTCCCTCGATGGACATTCAAGCTGTGGGAATCATTTGAGTTCCCACAGCAGGTCAATTGTTTAAGTTATCCTTTACTGATATTTCCAGCAAACCCTCAGGAGACCATGCTGTTCAGAATTCAGCTTTCCACAAGAACATTAACTGGATTCACTTAGGGCTATGGTGGGTAGGTGGTAGCATACGTTGACGATTTTTCAGGTTACAACTACCCTGCCTGTCTCTGGCTGTGCTACTCAAATGGATTAGACTTACTTTTGGAGAGGTGGTCCAAGCAGCACTCATAGCTGATCTATAAGCAAGGCTTGTCTTCTCAGAGTTTATTTAAAGCAGATTTTAAATAGATTTTATTTTTTAGAGCAGTTTTAGCTTCATAGCAAATTTGAGCGTAAGGTACAGAAATCTCCCATATAGTCCCTTCCTCCACACATACATAGCCTTCCCTATAACTAACATCCCCCACCAGAGGGGTATGTTTGTTACAGATGATGAATCTACACTGAAACACATCATTATCACCCAAAGTCCATAGTTTGTATTAGGGTTCACTCTTGGTGTTGTAGATTCTATGTGTTTGGATAAATGTATAATGACATATATATACCATTACAGTGTCATACAGAGTAGTTTAATGGCCCTAAAAGTCCCCTGTGTTCTACCTATTCATCCCTCCCTCCCTTGACCCCTGGCAACCAGTGATCTTTTTACTGTCTCCATAGTATTGTCTTTTCCAGAATATCATATAGTTGGAATCATACAGTAGATAGCCTTTTCAGATTGGCCTCTTTTACTTAGTAATATGCATTTAAGATTCCTCCATGTCTTTTCATGGCTTGATAACACAAGTTATCTTTTTAGTGCTGAATAATATTCCATTGTCTGGATGCACCACAGTTCACTTATCCATTCACCTACTAAAGGACATCTTGATTGCTCCAAATTTGGGCTATTATGAATAAATCTGCTATAAACATCTCTGTGCAAGTTTTTGGGTGGACATAAGTTTTCACCTCCTTTGAGTTAAATACCAAGGAGCTTGATTGCTGGATTGTATGGTAATAGTATGTTAATTTTTCTCAGTAAACACCGTCTTCCAAGTGTCTGTACCCTTTTGCATTCTCATCGACAGTGAATGAGAGTCTTTGTTGCTACAAATCCTCATTTCATTTGATGTTGTCATTATTTTTAAGCCCTTGTTGGTTGTACCATTTGCAAATATTTTCTCCCAGTCTGTATGTTGTCTTTCATTTTGTTTATGGCTTCCTTTGTTGTACGGAAGCTTGTAAGTTTGATTAGGTCCCATTTGTTTAATTTTGCTTTTGTTTCTATTGCATTTGGAGACTGACCTAAGAAAACATTGGTATAATCTATGTCAGAGAACGTTTTGCCTATGTTCTCTTCTAGGAGTTTTATGGTGTCATGTCTTATTGACATTGTCATTATTATTATTTATTTTTTTCTTTTGCAGTACGCAGGCCTCTCACTGTTGTGGACTCTCCCGTTGTGGGGCACAGGCTCCAGACGCGCAGGCTCAGCGGCCATGGCTCACAGGCCCAGCTGCTCCGCGGCATGTGGGATCTTCCTGGACCGGGGCATGAACCCGTGTCTCCTGCATCGGCAGGTGGACTCTCAACCACTTCACCACCAGGGAAGCCCTGTCATTATTTTTATATTAAAATAAAAAGAGTATTTTATGGAATAATAAAATAGTATGTGCATTTTGAAATCTCAAGTTGAGGTTTTAAAGTCATTGTCTACTTAGGGCACAAATCTTCAGGAATTTATCCCTAATCCTAGTGGTAACAGTTTAACTTGATCCTATCATTAGAAGTGGCTTGATGAAAAAGATGGAGAAGCTCAGCAATACTGAATAGCACCCTCTCATTCCAACGTCTTATGGAGTGAGGCAACACAGACCACAGCGTTTGTTAGGGGCCTGAATTTTTAAATTATAGATTGGCTTTTCACCTATTCATGTGGATTCTTAACATTACTAGTTGATTTTTAACCATAAACATAAAAACCTCAACCAAGGCCCTCACCTGAGTGTTACTTTAAGGATTTTCTGCTCTCTAGCTCCTAACCAAAAAGAAATATCAACTAATAACCAGTTTCAGCATTTCACTCTCCCAGCACTCTAAGTTCTACCTTTGGATCAGGATTGAACACATGCTGGTATCTGACTCATTGGGTCCTTCTCAGAAATGTCTTCTTCCCTGGTGTTCTAATATTACGCCTTTGACTTTTATTGAAGGCCTTTATAGGAAGGAGCCACATGAGGCCCATTTCTGCATTTGCTGTGAAATTGGTATAAGGACATTGTCCATTAAATTATTCAGTGTTCCCTACCTAAGACTCACATGAGGACTTGCTCTGAGTTTAGTACCAGGAAAAAAATGTGCCTTCTTTGAGAAAGTAGTAAATTTTCTTCTTTTCTATTGGTGAGTTATGTAATTCATTGTGTTTCTCTTTTTTCTTTTTTTTTTTGTCTTGGCTGACAAAACCATACAGCCAGTTTTTATGTACAATTGTACCCACTGAGTTAGCCTTTATGGTTGGCATGTTTGCTTCTTCCTTTTTTCTTAACTTTCTTTCTTTTAATTTATTCTTATAATATTATTGTATAGAACATTTTATAAATCTATTATTGTAAAATCTGTATGAGAAAAAGGTTGAGTGTACCAAACAAAACTTACAAATATATTGCTTTACCTGACACAGATTTTTTGAGGAATTTTCTGTTTTGTTTTATAAAATACTGTTGAATTCAATATAGGATAGGCAAATTGTTAACTGTATAATTAAGTCTGATTTAATCATATGCCTTTGGCAAAATTTTGTAGACATAAAGTTATAAATCAGGAAAAAATCCTCAGGGGCATAATCACCATAGTCATAGAGAAAATAAATTCTTTCATTCATTATATTAGTAAAGTCCTGCTTTCATTCAACAAATGTTTGTGTCAGCTTTGTAGTCACCATGGAGAATACGAACTTGTTTTAAAAAGAGGATCATCCTCAAGAAATTTACAGTTTGGGAATTAAGAGCCAGTGTGTTTACCAATCTTACTTAAAGACAGGAATGAGGTACTTCTTGTCTAGCTGCATTGTATGCCACTATGCCAGAATTTTTTTGTAATGAAGCTGGAAAAGAAGTCTTGTAAAGATTTAAAAAAAAAAATTGTTATAGGAGAATTTTGTTATGAAGAGAAGGAAAACTTTGCTCAGAATAATTAATAGTTAAACTTCTCTCAAACTGAAATTTGCTGAAAAGGATTATGGGAAGTAAACAAATTAAGCATGACTTTATTACGATCTGCATGTAGCTATGACTGTAGGATTTCTTTTATTTTAATGTGAACAATATTTCTTTGAAATAACACTTTCTTAAAGGCAGAAAAATTACTGACTGCTATATGTGGACTGATAATATAAATATTTTATCAGTGTCCTAAACTCTCACACGGGAAGTAGGGTTATAGGAATATTTTCAAAGCTTGCCTTTGGTCTTTCAAGAATTGAAGGTTGAAGGTTGCTACAATCATTTGCTTTTCATATTCTGCTTGTCTTTTTTTCATGAGGTGAATAATGTAAGAGTCTGGAAACCAATGCTGGGTGAGGGTTTTGCCTAGAGATCTGTTTAGATTAGTTACTAAGCTTCCCAGCTTGTGATCATTGAAGGTCACTTGGTTGATAGCTAAAATTTCAATTGGAAACTTGTCATATAATCAGGATTTAAAGCCCAGCTGAGACTTTGTCTCTCCTGTGAAAGGGGAGGTTGTTTTATGATTAGCTTCAGAATGTTAAGTTAGGTGTTGGCAATTATGAGCCTTTTTTGCAGTTTAAATTGCACTATGGAAACACCTGTCCAGAATAGCAAAAGAAAGCATGCCTTAAAAAAAATAGAAGAGTCTGATTCTGTTATGCATGAATAGTCCTGCTTTTATTATCAAACCCTAGAAGTCACATTTAACCACTCTTGAGAAAGAATACTTTTTGTATCCTTTAACAGTGAATCTCAAGACGAAGCATCTTATTAAAGATATCTTTTGTATGTGGCACAGGGAAATAATTTGCATAAAGAGCCCATTTTTTTAAATGACTGAAATGTTTTCCAATTTATTTTCAATGTTTATTTTTCCATTCCAGCAGTCCTCATGTTCTTGGAACAAGTATATGGATGACCCATAAAACCATGCCCTAAAATTGACAAAACTTAGTAAATTCTTCTGCTACTGTTGTAAAAGGGATTCAGTACCTTTGGGTATGAGACTCGAGCAAAAAGATGATTGAGAGCATAGGAAAGAAACTCTGAATAAACTTCAAAATCACTAAAGTTCTTCTGATAAAAATAATACAACAATTTCAATCCTTTCACAGAATACATTGGGGATAGGGGTTTGGCACAGAGAAGAAGAAGTGGTTATTTATATATAATATAGTAAATCACCTTCATACCTGGCAATGTTGCCATATGGAGTCATACTGAAGTACTCAAACAAAACTTTCAAACAATATGAAGATCAGTTAATACATGAGTATTTCTTACAGGATTGGAAAACCTGTAATAACATTTTTCCCAAAAAGTTCCAGATAGTTGAGATTCACCTGAATTAAAACATAATAATATTTATGTATATACAATATATTATATATATATATAATATTATATATATGTATATTTATATACTGAATTCACCCTTCCACCTAAAACAACCAAAGAAAAGAAGAGAGAGAGAGAGAGAGAGAGACAAAATATTTGAAACAATGGCTTTCAAGACCCTGAAAATCAGGCAACAAAGGAAGTGATCTTAGAAGGATGAGCCCCATGGTTGCCCCCAGTTTACTGCTTTGAGAGAGTTTTCAGGCTACAGAACAGGGAAGGGGAGCGCAGAAGGAGCCTGGCAGACTCCCTGAGATGAAGAGGTAGAGTTGAGAGTCTGGGGAGACCAAGGTAGCTAGAGTTCACTCAACAGGGTACTAAAGAGGAGAGAGATGTACAAAGAAAAAAAATCCAGAAATCTGTAGAGAGTTCCTCTCAAGTAGTATTCCACAAAGTATTGATCAGCACAGGCATGGACAGAAACTGCCTGAGGCTAGGAAAAGAATCATCTGAAATGGCCTGGAATGGTACATGTCCCCATCAGTCATTCTAGAAAACCTCATAATTCATGGGCATTGGGTAGAAAACTGGGAAGGATCTTTCTCAGTAGTGGAGAATTGGTCCTAGTAAATGTTACTCTGGTCCCACCTAACAATTCTTAAAAGCAAGACGTGAAAAAAGTGAAATTGTTTCTAAGTAACTTAACTACACCCTAGAACAAAATTCAAGAACATTCATAGGAATACAAAAATAGCCAGCATTAAATATAGTAAAACCCACAATGTCTGGGAACCAATCAAAGATGCCTAGCATCCAAAGAAGTATGAAAATACAACCCATAATGAAGTTCAATCAGTTGAAACTGACTCAGAACCAATGCAGATGTTAAAATTAATAAACGAGGGTATTAAAACAATTATGATTGTATTCCATATGTTTAAAATGTTAAGTGGAGGCATAAAAGATATTTAAAAGATCCAAATTGAATGCCTAGAGGTGTTCTCTTGAAAACTACAATGTGTGAGATGAAAAATACACTGGATGTGATTTACTGCAGATTAGATGCTACAGAAGAGAAGACTAGTAAACTTGGAGACATAGCAATAGAAGCTATTCAAAATGAAACAGAGAAAAACATACTGGAAAAAAGTGAAGAGAGGATCAGCGAGTTGAGGAACAACTTATCAAATTATGTATTTAAAATATATGCTGTTTATTATATGTCAGACATATATGTGTATATACATACATATAGATAGATGTTTAAAAATATGAACAATAATAAGTACCCTCAAGAATTTATAATCTAGTCATTAAATCAAGGGGGATTTATAAACAACATGTTACATAGCAGCATAGACTGGTATCAGTCTTACAAAAATCAGTTTAAATTAGCAGTTTGGTGTAATACATATATGCACTCAGAATAATTCTTACTAATAAAATGAAAGAATATTTTTTTCCATATAGAAAACATTTTTAGCATATTATACTTTTTTAATATCTTAAAAGTTTCTGCATATGATAATAAATCTAATGTTACTGAAATAATAACATTTGGAATAACCTCTTTTAACCTTTACAGAGTACATTATCCCAATTCACTTTTTCAACATACAATTAATTTTTTTAGAGATAAAACTTTTGAGTAGATTTAATTGCCAAAATAACTACCTTGGAAATGGAAATAACCTTCAATTATGAACTATGATCAAAGAGAGCTTTTTCATTTTTCACATTGTTTCATGAAATGACTTTCATTCCCCCCCATCACCTTTTAAGTAACTTTGACATGACATTTTATTTTTCATCACTGGTAAAATACTTTCAGTTGAATACAGTTTAATGAGACAAACCCTTTGGCCAGTTCTAATGCAAATAGATCGACGTGTGGGGAAAAAGTGCAGCCAGGTGCGAAAAGTGTTTTCATATTGCTTGGACACTTTTGTTTGAATGCTTTAGTCCAAATCCATATGGTAACATTACCAGGTATGAAGGTGTTTTCCTAAAGTTGATGGGTAAACCAGTGGCAAAGGGACAACTGCCATTGATTCACTGATAGTGCATGGATATTTCTTTCAGGCTTAGAAAACCAAATATATCTTATTCTTTCCCATTCTCAGAAAGCCCTAACTAATTATTCCGTGAACAAATTAGTTCACATGGAAGGCTAGAAAGAGGAAAGTGTATAGAGAACTTAGAAGCTGTAGAATATCGATTCAAATTCCTCATCTCTGAGAAATGTTTTTGGAAGACTAAATAGAATCTTATTCATCTCCTCCATTATAAGAGTCCATCAACTGAACAACACACCATCAATTTCAAGACAACTTTTAGATTACACGTTCATGTAGGTTGGAAGCTGCATTCCAGTTTTAGAAACATTTGAGAGTCTTTAAATCAAGGAAATGTGCTATTTTATCATAAAGAATCAGAAATTTAAACTTTTAATATATTTCAAATAAATATATATGAAAAGAGCACATACATTAACAACAATTGAACAACAATTAATAGTAAAACATCAGTTTTGGTTTAATTTCTGTGGATAAGTTTAAAGAAACTTTCAAACACATATGATTTCACACCTGAATTTTTTTACTTCCATCTCTTGACACATATATTAGAACTTTATGGCCATGGTACAACAGAAGCAATGAGTTTTTGTAGCCAGGAGAAGTGTGGCTATTATTTGATAGACTATTTCAGTTCACCTTTAAATAATTGTCTACTAAAATTTGATTCTATCTGGATGCTCCCGAATTCCCCCTCAAGTGTTTAGCTGAGGATCCATCTTAAATTCCAAGGTGAAATTACAGGGTGATCTGTTTAGAAAAGTAAAAGAGAGAACAAGATTTAAGCATCTCAAAATTAAAAATAAAATGTATAAATTGATACCTCTTTCATTAAAGTCTGTTCTCAATCAACAATCAGCTAATCAATAATTGCTCACTGGAACTTAATATATGCAAAATATTTCATTACACTTTCATCAAACGTAGAAACACAATGGAGTACCAAGTGACTCAAAAATCTCTAAACTGGCAATAATACATTGAACGTGAACAGTGGAAGTTGTTTCCTTTACTTAAATAAATGATGTCAATGTCATTGGCTGTGTAGCCAATGTGTAGAGAGTAAAAATATTTTTAAGACTAGAGAAATGAAATGGGATGTGGGGTTCCCGGGACACTTGGAAAAGATAGAATCTATGATGGAGGAGGTTTTGCCTACACCTGGCTAAGAAAACTTAGACATAACTTATTTAGTGGTCAAATGAGGTGGCCAAGAGTGGGATTAGGAACTGGGGGAAAATAGGGCCCTTCCCCACAAATCATTTTCAGGGTCAGACTTGCCTGCTCTGCCTCTTTTCTTTGTTCATTAAAGAGTTTCTTCACTTGCTTCTCTTCTGTTTTCTTGCTTGGTTCCCATCAGTGGCTCACTTCACAATTCCCATGCAATTCCCATGAACTTCCTCGGAAGTAGTTGGTGCATGTAATTTGGGAGTGAGCTCCTAAATTCTTAATGCTTGGATTGATTTCAAGTTTCTCATTAGTTTACCATAAGAGCTGGAACATGCCAGTGTTTCAAAATTTAGGGGGGCTCTTTACTATTAATCTTGAGTTTGAAGAACATGCTTTGTCCTAATAACAATGTTGTGGTTTTTTGATTTGTTTTTTTGGGGGTTTTTTGTTTGTTTGTTTTGCTGTTTTGAGAAATTCTTCTAGATTAGTGTATACAAGATTCTGTGTGTTTGTCCATTTTTCTGGGAAGAAGTTTCATAGAGATGTTTCTTAGAGATGTTTTTGCCTCCCAAAAGGATGAAATTATGGTTCTAGTTATTTCATTCAGTCAACTAACATTTATTAAGACTGTAATATTTGCTGCAAACTATGCTAAATGCTAAAGAGCAGAGATGAGTAACAATTCCTTTCCTGAAAGAGTTCTCTGAGGTCAGACAGACCCTGAACCAGACCACCACAGACCAGTCCAGCAAATTCCGTAATAAAAGTAGTTGAGTGCTCTTTAAACACAGAGGAGGGAGAAATTGAGTCTGGGGGAGCTTAGGAAAGAGTTATTTTAAGTTGGGACATGGTTCCTGGGTCTTGAAGCCCAGGGAGAATATGAGCTACTGTTGCTCCATCTCCTTGCTCATTGGTGGATCAACCACACGCAGCCATTGGGGGTTTAGAGTCCGACGATTCTAGTTTCTCACTAGCACTTTCACGGAATGTAACCCAACTATAACTGGCTCCAGAGATTCTACTGATTTACCTCTCTCCAAGCGTCTCTGCTATTTCTCAGTTATTTCTGAGTTTCCCAGGATAGCCTTTTGCTTGCTTTTTGAAACTACTCTGCCTAGGCATTCCTCTCAGGCTTGTACATTTTGTCCTTACGCTTTTGCTCCACTGCTAGTGAACCTCAGAAAGTCTCTGTTCTGTTGGGCGCACTGGGCTGCCAGTGACCACTGTCTTTCCTCTATACAGTATCCAGAGGTCCAGGTCCTGTTACGTCTCTTCACTTGTTAGTAGGACCAGGCATGGCCACATGTGGCCAAGGGATGCCATACTCCCCAGAAGACGGTTGTTCCCAAAGCTGTCACTTCTCTGTTCTGCTGATGTTCTTGCTACTACTCCTGCTGGCAATGGAAAGGGTGAGCTCTGTGTTTATTAGCTCTTAATCTGCTTCTCCACAACCAAATGGGTTAGAGATTATTGGTATATCCCTTCATGTTCTGTGGCCAGTTCTATTCACACCTGCAGCTTTCTCAGAGGATTGTTCTTTGGCTACGGAAGCAGAGCTGGAACTATCTGGAGTCTACAAGTCCTCATTCCTACCACCTTGGCTCAGCAGGCAGCCAATGACTAACTGCTGCTGCAAGTGGACTAAATTCCAGCTCCCGCGCCTCAGGCAGGGCAATGTGTGAAGCACAGTTTACACCGCAGATCTACCCACAGGATCAAGTCCAGGCTAGGACCTCACCTGAAACCATGCCATTGGTTGGCTTTTCCCTTCACATATTCTGTCTTTCCTGTGCCCTTTCCAATTTCCCCCTTAATAAACCACTTTCGCACAAATCCTTTCACATCAGAATCTGTGTTGTAGAAACTCAACCTAGGAAGCCAGGTCAATCCCATTCCCGGAACTCCCTGGGCCTGAGAAAGAAAGATGTTTCTCCAACTCTCAGTTCAACGATGCATCTTATGCTTATTCCATATTGAAGATTTTCCCAGGATGCTTGACAATGATCACTTTTATTCTTTTTCAGTGGGAGGGAAACATAGCTGATTCTCTCAGGATGTGGCCTTGCCCCAGGGCAGCGACAAGATAATCTCAGAATAGCCAGATATTAGTATTTTTCAAGATCTGGATTATACAACCTTATCCATGGTCATGAAACTTTTTTTTTCAGAGTTTGAGCTAGGATAGAGGGGAGAAGCTAATAATAGACAAATATGGCAAAAGGAAAGATTATGGTAAGAATTCCAATGTGGCTGGAGAACAGAATACACAGGCATGAATAGAAGATGAAAATTCAGATGCTAATGGGCTTTACCCCCCTTCTAAAGAGTTTGACTTTTATCCTATAGGCACCAGGGACGTTTAAATGAGGTGGTGATATGAGGAGTTTTGTTTTTGTTTTTGTTTTTGTTTTTTGCAGTACGCGGGCCTCTCACTGTTGCTTCCTCTCCCGTTGCGGAGCACAGGCTCCGGACGCGCAGGCTCAGCAGTCATGGCTCACGGGCCCAGCCGCTCCGCGGCATGTGGGATCTTCCCGGACCGGGGCACGAACCTGTGTCCCCTGCATCGGCAGGTGGACTCTCAACCACTGCGCCACCAGGGAAGCCCTGTTTTTGTTTTTTAAAGATAAAGATCATAAGGGACTGAAGAGAAAGAAATGGTGAGAGGCCTGGGCATAAAGATTGGAAGTCAGCTGTACAGGGAAATATAGTTTGGGATGTAAGATAAAACTCTGGATAAAGATAAGATAATTTAGGGACTCTGTAAAGAAAAGAGAAGGATATCAAGGAGAATACCCCTTTCATACTGAGGAAACAAACTCTAAAATGCAATGTTTGGGCCAAATGGAAGGAGGAAAGACAGGACATGGATAGGAACTGGCAGATATTAATACCTTAGAATCCACGGGAAAAATAATATAGAGCACCAAATTTTATAGAAAAATCGAGTAATGTGAGAACAAAATAGGATTTGGCATTGAGAATGTCATTTGTGGCTAAAGGGAAAACAATAGCAATAGGGTAATAAGAAAGGAAGCCAGATTGTAATAACTTAAGAGCTGTGTGAAATTTGGAAAACTAGACTCAGTAAGTGTGGTCTTCTCCCTCACACCCGTTTCCCAGAAGATTAACCACAAATTGAAAAAGGCATTAGGAAGTAGTTTGAAGAGGATGTGGAAATAAAATAAAATATATTTGAGGGTGAGGGAGGCTTGTCAATATACTCTGGAGGAGGGATGAAGGAAAAAAAAATGTAGAATATCTACAAAAAGAGGGGTTAAATGATGATCAAGATGCTAGATATGGGGAAGGATGTCTTAGAGAGATGGCCAGGGGATATTGTGCTCTGAGACAGGAAGGAATATGGATGAGGATGCATCTATGGCCAGAGGTCACGTGCCAGGGAGATAGGTGAGCAGTTCACAACGTCCACTCTTTCATTTGAAGAATCAGACAGAGTCAACTGCTGTGGGTTAGAGAGATGGAAGTGAAACAAGCATTGTGAAGAGGGATGTAAAACAGGAAATATAAAAAAACATAATCACACATGAGAGAAAGAATTACCCAGTGGTACTGAGGGCCCAGCAGGTTTAGAGTAAGGTGTGGTGATACTGTTCAGCCCCCTTGTAGAATTTTAACGTTCAGGACCAAGGACAAATAGTAAAGAAAAAAGATAGTTATAAATAAAATGAGTGGGTCTATTTATCTTTGGTTATGTATTACCATGATGGTGGCTGGGGGTGGGTAATGCCTACAGAGAGACAAAATACAAAAGAAATTGAGGGTGCTGGTGAAAGTGCATTTAAGTGATTAAACCATGATATCTAGATTGCATTGGAAAGGAATGGATATCAAAAGGAAGTGGTCAGATCTGGGAAACCAGAAGGACGTTTCAGGCAAGAAGAGTATACAGAAAGTTCCAGAATTAACCCTTCACAAAGTGTATGGATAGGAAAGAGAGACCCAAGGAAGGCAGAGAATGTGAGCTGGGGAATGGGGGTGGACAGCTGGTGAGTTTTGAAAGCCCAGCACAGCTAACACGTTAACTGCATGCAAACAGAGAAGAAAGCTAAGTCCAAGTTATCTTTTGAAAAGACTTGATGGAAGGTAAGACATAGAGAATGATGGTGAGAAGCAGCAAAGATGAGACCCACATTCCTAAATTCTTGTCCTGAAAAACAGAATAACAATATCCCCAACAAAATGAAATACACAAAAAAGGAAAGAGGTCTAAGTGGAAAGGGAGCTGAATGTAGTGTTAGATGTGATGAAATATTCAACTGGAAATTTCCTCCAGACCACTGGAAATACACATTTTAAAATATAAACTGCAACGGTATTGGGGTCACGCCTGGAGTGTTCCACTTCAGATCTCAACAACTCCTGATGTTATGTGTTGACCTGGTATCACTGGAACAAATTTCCCCATATCACCTAGTTTTCTAAATAATTCCCAGCTCAAAATCTATGCTGTCGTCATACAGAATCATTAAAAGCTAGCATGTAGACATAGAGAATTTAACCTGGGACACTAAACCACATATGGAGTACGGGATAGTTATCATTCTTGCAAAAGCATTTAATCTCTAAACTGATATAGAGCAGCACTAGGCTTTTGAAGCTAGCCAGTGATTCACATACATTGAAGTGGGGTAGGATGAAGGTGTGGAGCGTAAGAGCACCTCATCATGCTTGGGAAATTCATCGAACACTGGCTTAAGTCACAGTTTTGCTCTGCCTGGGGAAGTTAGGAGAATGCTCTCTATGAACAAATACATCATTTCTGTTAGGATACTTAAAACTCTAGGCAATGAAAATGACTCAAGGAAAACTATGTATCCTAAGGGGCTGGTAGAGATAATCCTCCTTCAGAAACCTAGATTTATTTTTCTCTTCAAAGCAATATCATCATATTGCAAAATAATTTATTCATCACAAGTACATATGTATTAGTAATTTATGGCTTACAAATATTGTCTCTGGGGCTCTTTTCTTATCCATAGCACTGTGTAAATTGTCTCTATTAGGCCAAGTCCATGAGATCTAGCTGCTAATTCTGAGGTTAATGCAAAAAACATGGAAATTTGCCCCTTAATCCTACTAACCAATATTTCCTTCTTTCTGTCTCAAATTTTCTTTTCTTTTCCTGAGTATCACAATCTTGGCACAAGCAAGTTTTATATTTTATATGAGTAAAATCAGACACTTTATTTTTCCAAATGAGGCCAATACATAGTACATTGCTCAATCTTGCATTGTTCTTTCCATTCAAAACGTGGGTGAAATATCTTGTCCCAAAGGACGTACAGATATTATCCAACTTGGTAGGTGTAAAGTAATTTATCAGCTCCCTCCCCAAGTATTTGGAGAAAGAATTCCATCCATATCCCAATAAAACTCCTTTTCATCACCAAGGGTGTAACCCGTCAACGACTGACCAAGCACAGGTGGTGTTCACTGAGACTTAGAACTGAAATGCTCTCCCCAGAGTGAACAGCTTCTTACAAGAATATTCGGAGTACAGTGTGTTCCAGGCATGCGGCACCTGTTACCCACTTGTTTAAATGTCTCATGAAGGGGAGAGAGAAAAAATAGTTTCTCTCTGTCTCCGGGAACATACATAAATTTAGCATACGGTTCTTTTTTGGCCAAGTACAAGTTTGAATTACCTTAAGAAAGGCCATAGGATATACTTTCTTAAAGATGCTCTTCATGTTACAATTTATTCCATAAAATGACTGAGAGGAGGTGGTGGCCAGGAGAAGGGAAGAAAGGGATGGAAATAAAAGAAATGAAAACATAAAATGGAAGGAAGGCAGTGTTACAAATCCAGCATTGAAACTGGTATGAAAAAGGAAACATCAATTTACTCTTACTGCTAATGTTTGCGTATGTCCAAGTATTTGGTCTCCTATGTCTACTTAATTATGAGACATGTGAGATCCAGGTCACTGCTTTTTAAATATTGAAAAATCACTATGTATGAAGATGTTATTGCCAACTCTTGAGGAGATAGGTTGAATTTATATTATTTTTCCTACATTTTGAGGTTAACTCAGTCTCAGTAGGAAACTGAGTGTTTTTCCTCACCAACCAGTCTTAATCTCGTTAACATCATACTCGAATGAAAATACATTGGTCCAACATTATTTTATTAAGTATCGTTATTACCATTGTTGAAAAACATAGGAACATTGGAATGATTTTAGAAACAACGTCATTGTTATTTCCATTCAAGTTGTACCATGCTCTTAAATAGGCATTATCTACTACGGGTTGCACACACAAGTGAGTACAGTTGACCCTTGAACGACAGGGGTATGAACTGCACAAGTCCACTTATATGCGGATCGTTTTCAATACCAGCCTACCACAGAACTATGCGCTCTCCGGTTGGTTGAATCCACGGATGAAAAATCGCGGACATGGAGCGCTGACTATAAAGTTATAGGCAGCTTTTCCACTGTGTGGAGGGTCAGTGCCCCTAACCCCACATTATTTGGGGGTCAACTGTACTTTCAAAGTACATGTGCATGGGTTGTGCATGCACACATATGAGTGTGTGGACTCACATGGACACATCCACACACCCCACAGGGTTCAGACAAAGCTGTGACTGCTCAGCACCCGACCTCTTCAGCATTTCATTCCAATATTGAAGTGAAGCATCTGTCTTTACCCTTTGGACTACTGTAACTTTTAGAGCACTGTTTATTTATAGCCACTCTGTGAGTTGTTCTCCAGCCTTCTGGGGCTGCTTTCAGAATTACAAGCATACTCATAAGAAGGGAATTCAAGGTCAGTAGTCTGTGTTAAGCAATTCCTATATTTATAAATTTTCTAGAAATGGATAACTTATCATTCTTCCTCTCCATGCTTGCTGGGCTCAGGACCAGCCGCTATTTTCACAAAATCTTTTTTTAACGCAGAGATGAACATCTAACGTGCATCTGTGGTTCAAGCTCACCCTAAGGGCTTGTGACGCCAGTGACTGGCTAAGGACTAACACTTTGGAATCAGTCCCACCTTCTCTTTCTGCCAGTCTGGCTCACCTCACGAGCAGAAGCAAAATGAGGAACAGCATCCAGCCTTGAAAAACTCTTCATTGTCGCTGCAGTTCTGTCCAGGGAGTAGAAGAATGTGCAGGGATTAGAAATGCATATTTCTGTTGTTGTGTGTGTATGTGTTTTCACATTACAATTTAAATTGTTCCTTCTTTTTTTTTGGCTTTTCACCGAACTTGAGTGAGGGCTTCTGTTTAGTTTTGGACTCTGACACTTTCTTAAGACCCCATCAGATAGAAAGATTTCATGTCCCTTGTTTTTGTGGGAAAAATAAGCAATGGCAATTTTGTATAATGTCGAGTATGCACTTATTGTATGACTGGGTAAACAAAAGATTGCTGCACAGATTTATGAACAAATCCAGGAAAAATCAACAATTAAAATAAAAGCTATAGAAATCATAAAATGAAGGTAGTTACCCACGTGTAAAACTCTTTCCAGGAAATGATTCAAGTAAAGGATGGGAATCTCTTCAATTTTATCCAGAAATCAGGTACTGCCTTGAAATCTCACTAAAAATACGTAAATTTAAAATGTAACAAATATCTGGCAAAGAATAATGAAATGATAATAATGTATAAGCCATACTACTGTATACCAGAGTTGGCACCCAGTAAAGGTTTTTTCCTTTTTCACCCAAATAATTGTAAAATGTTTTGTTTTAACGTTTCAGTTATCTGCAGGAAGAATAGAGAAAGAAGACTAGAAATCTGTCTGTGTATTATAAGAACTATCCAGTGATGAGAGTTTCCTACCTGCCCCATATAAACATCCTGTTTATCTTGGCCGACACGTACTGACATGTGGAGCACGGCATTAGTCTAGGATAAAGTGATAACATTTATCAGAATGATCCCTTAACTTTCTCTACTCTAAACCAATACCCACCGGAAATGTTTAGATCTTTATTTGGTTTCTCAAGTTGACTTTCCTAGTAGGACAGCGTTGCCTTCAGCAACCAAGGGATATATTCTACTTTACTTCACGATAATTTTGTCAGCACTAATTAATAAATTGTTATTCTGTTCAAAAATAAATGTTGACAATTTTTACAATAAGAACCTATCTCTCAAAAGCTGATCACCAGATTTGTGATTTGGTGGAGTCAAGACATTTCCATCCCCTCTCGTCTCAAAACTCAACCCCTTAAAATCCAGGAAAACAAAACAAAAGCAAATAAATGAAAACAAACAAATTTGAATACCTTTTAAAAAAAATTTAGAATAAACCTACAATCCCAAGCCACTGTGTTTGAAGATTGAAGTAAACAGAAAAATAATTTAGAACAATGGAGGAAATAAAGTCTTGAAGATGGATTTACTAATGCATTTGGCCCCTGACAACCCTGGAAAAGCTCAGAAGTTGGAATTACAGGGAACAATTTGAAGATATCAGGGAAAATATTTGAAAAACCACATAGTGAGCAATTAGCCCCACATCCCCAGTTCCCACTCACTCTGAGTACCTTCTGATGACTATCCTACTTCTAACATATCTGCAGGCATGAGGCACAGAAGACAGCAAGGCACCAAACTGAGGGGGAAAAAATAGAATTAAGCTAAAGTTGGCTTCCTAAACTGTGGACCCTGAGCCTTCCTTTCCCACAAAATTCTGGAAATGTGGTAGGCATGTTAATTCCCCCTAGGTAGGTATAAGAGAAAATGTACTGCCTCACAGAAAACCCCAGTAGGAATGCAGACATTTGGGGGTTTCACAGCACAGAAGCTGACTGGTCAGTCATGGTAAACACAGGAGGTTCAGCCTTGCATAAATACAGCCCACACCCAAAGAACTTCCTATTCAAATTTTAGGGGCTTGATCTTAATCAGAAACAAAACCAAAGAACTGAAAGCTTCTAAAATTAAAATGAGAAAAGAACCAAAACAAATTTAGGGAGCAAAAAACCACTGTAATTAATATCCTTAGAGGGTAAGTGAGGTACCGAACCCATGGAACAAGACTAAATGCATACAAAGAAATATTCGTGGAAAAAAGAAATAGAAATTAGAGCATAAAAAGATCACCCAAATAAAAATTCTACGAAAGAGTTGGAAGATCAAAGATACAAAGAGATAACCAATAGGAGAGAAAAGATGAAAGAAAAAAAATTAAGCAAAGAGGTCCAACCTCTGACTAACAAGAGTTCCAACCTCTGACTAACAAGAGTTCCATAGAGAAAATCAGAAAATTCCCCACCTCTGAAGGATGTAAGTCTCCAGATTGAAAAGACCTACCACCAAGTACCTAAAGCTATAAATGAAAAAAAAGAAAAAAAAACAAAGAATAAAAAGTATAAGGTCGGATCTTAACAAACGGCACCGCGAAACAGAGGAAAGCTTCAAGTGAGCTTTATTAGGGAGCGCTCCCGGGAGAGGTTCACTGGTCCGAGAGAAAGGGACCAGAGAAGTTGCACCCGGGTGAGGGTTGGGCAAGATTTTATAGGGGAAGAAGGGAAAGGGGTGTGAATCTGGGAGGGCGCAGAGTATTCCTTATTTGGTGGTCTTTTCGGGTATCCTGGGGTACAGTTAGTCCCGCCCCTCGAAAGGCGGGAAAGCTGGGCCGGGTTCAAAGTCCCCAGGTCAGTTCCTGGAACTGGGTGGTCCGGAGAATTTCGGTCTGATGCAACCTGTGAATCTGATTGTGTTCCCCTGCCTCGGGCCAGTTGGCCTTACAAAAAGGAGACACTCCAGAGGAAAAAAAGGGGGCACATACAAAAGGTCAGGAAAAATAATCGCTTTGCTTTCTAAAAGCAATGCAGAAAGCATGAGGACAGTAGCACAGTGCATTTCAAATTCTTAATGTGTATAATATTCATTCTAGTAGTTTATATCCAAATACACTATCAACCATTTGTAAAAATGAAATATGGAAATTTTAAGAAAAGCTGTGTCTCAAAAAAATTACCTTCTGTACTCTTTCTCCAGAAGTTAATGATATATTTCATCCATAACAAGGGAAAAGTCAAGAAGTAGGAAGACTTAGGATCAGGAAACAAATCCAAAATGGAGAGATCAAAAATCAAAATGACAGCTGGGCAGAAACCTTCTCACAGAGAAGAGACATTCCAGATTGGACAGCAGACCCCGAAAGGGATGTTTTCAGGGGAAATAAAGGTGAAGAAGAAATTGACAGATTAACAGATAGAATTGACTATACGCGAATTTGAATGAGGCAATGTTTTACATAGCTATCAGAAGGTGTATAATGACTCAGCCATAATTTCTACGTAAATTAAGGAAACAGAAAAAAAGATTGCACTTATTAATTCCATGGGAAAATACTACTAAAAATCAATATAAATAGAGCTTTCTACTTGGTTCAACAATGGATAGTGTTTACACTAGTCATGAAAATAACACTAACTATGGATTTGTCACCAAACTGTGATAGAGTTGGATAATGTTTAAAGTTAATAATCAAAATAAAGCAATCTATACAGTATTTAGAAGTAAAGAGCTAAGTACCAGAAGAGCTAAGAGAGATGGCATTTCTTGTCTCCAAAGGGAGATTGCTATGGTGAAGGTGCTAGTTGTGGGGTAGAGTGGGGAAACCTTTTAGCAATAATTTACTTTTAAATATGTAATCAGAATTAAAATTAAATTTTTAAAAAGCTTACCATCCCACTAAAATAAACTAGTAGCAAAAACTGATTTTTAAACATGCACTCAAGAATCACTCTTGAACCCTCCAAAATACAGATAACCCTCGAAGTACTACTTAAAACAGCCCACTAGCTTCTCCTTCATTTATCTGAAAATTGCCATTGTTGTTACCTCATTCACCATGTCACTGAAGGCTAGGCAGGGAATGAAACAGAAAACGTCTTTGCCCTCATGCAATTCATATCTTGTCCATAAGAGGTTAGATATAAAACGTCAGTTCTGATTCAAGGAGGTAAAAGGAGAGAGGGAGAGATATAAGGTGCTTTGAAGGGGAGTCAGGGATTGATGGAACAAATGAGCTTGGGTGCAAAATAATTTTAAGATCTAAGAAATCCCTGAAAGTTGAACATTTTTTTTAAAAAATGAGTAATATAGAAATAGTCACCTTTTTAGAGAAAGTTTGTATATTTAAGAATATACCATAGCGGGAACTCCATGGAGGTCCAGTAGTTAGGACTTGGCACTTTCACTGCCGAGGCCTGGGTTTGATCCCTGGTCTGGGGACTAAGATCCTGCAAGCCGCAGGGCGAGGCAAAAAAAGAAAAAAAAAAAGAATATACCATATCAATTCCGTGGTAACTGCACCAGGAAAAATAAGGAAACCTCAGGCTACTGTTTCTGAAAAATTGGACATGGAGTTCGAACACTCTTTTGTCAAACACGGTGGGACTTTTCCTAACCTTAACCCTAACCCTAACTTAATTCTCTTTGGGAGAAAGGCGATAACAACCAAAAGTATTAATATGTCAATCTATTAAGGCTGTTATTTTTTAAAAGCCTATGCCAAAATATATTTAATACTGCACCCTTCTTATACCAGCGAGATGAATTCAAATTCACTGTGTACCCTTGCAAATGTGAGATATTATCACAGTGCTTTTGCTCTCAAGCTATCTGCTGGAGGCATCTGAGCTTCAATCAACAAAAGCAACCTACGTTACCATTCATTTGTGTACACCATGCAACGATGATGGTGTGGCAAGATTGTTACTGCAAAATTTTCATTTATTCGTTTTTTTGTTTTTTAGGGTTTTTTTGTGTTTTTTTTTGCGGTACGCGGGCCTCTCACTGTTGTGGCCTCTCCCGTTGCGGAGCACAGGCTCCGGACGCGCAGGCTCAGCGGCCATGGCTCACGGGCCCAGCCGCTCCGCGGCACATGGGATCGTCCCGGACCAGGGCACGAACCCGCATCCCCTGCATCGGCAGGCGGACTCTCAACCACTGCGCCACCAAGGAAGCCCCATTTATTCGTTTTTATTTTTTATTTATTTGTTTAGCAGTTGTGGAGTACTGCAATGTGTCAGGCACTGTTCACAGGCTGGAGCTACGGGGTGGCCAGCACAAAACTCACGTTCAGAGAGGAGGAAACAAATGATCAACAAGTCAACAAGTAAATACCCCCAACATCTTCAGAGACAGATAACCACTATAAATAAAATACAACACAGAGAATGAAGGTGTTAATTTCAATGGCGGGGTTTGAGAAAAACACTCAGAGCATTGGGTCATCCCATAATGTCACTTGGCCTGGTAACATCCCTGATAGGTTCCATGACTTTGTCCTGAGAATGTCTCTTTTTTTTTTTCACCTAGTAAGCAGTTTGACAAATTATCATTTTATACACATGGTCCAATATAGAAATCATTTTCTTATCCTGTTCTCTGGACTTCTCTGAGAGTCTGAACTGCTGACTCTCAAGATGCTTTCATCTAGATTTTATTTTTGCCGCATTCTTTACCTATGCAGCCATCTCCTGATTTTCGACCCAGCTCACAGGTGATTTGATTCTTGCAAAATCCCTTTTGGCACTTAACTTGTCCAATGAACGGGAACTGTATTCCTGTATGGCTGCAAGGAACTGTGTTTTGAATGACAGTCTAATATTCTCTTAATGCACAGTGGATAAGTGTATTTTCTACTGCTTTGCTTTGCTCGTTCAGAACCCTCTCAAACTTTACACATGGCATTCGGACCTTCCCAGCATACAGGATGACATGACTTCAAGTCTTATTGAACTTTAATCCCCAAAGCACTTGAAAGCATTTGAAAATCCATTTTACTATCAAAATAAATTGTATTTTACCCTTGTGAGTTTTATAACATTAATTTTAGGTTTAATTAAAAACAAAGAAATTCTAAAAATGATTTTCGCTGGTTGCTGTTTTTATGCAATTACTCTAACCTAATAAAGAGCTGGTTTTTTGAAACTTTGGAAAACAATGAGACTGCAGCATAAATAACTTTCTACACAAAAGATGCTAAATAAAAAGGCAATTCAGAGTCTTATAGGCTACAGTACACCACAAGTGCCTGGGCAGTGGCCAATACTGCCCCCGGGGCATGTCATCTGCTAATGGGCTTCCTAACCCCAAATTCTTCTCTGTGGTTCCACCAGGAAAGTAGCCATGATTTCATTTAGGTCTCTCTGTTGTGTCTTTGCCACAAAGTATAATCTTTTCCCATCTGGGGTTCCTTTCAAAATGCAAGCCCCTACACACTTTCTTTTTACAAGTTGGATCTCAGGTCTGAAACACTATCTCCTGCTGTGTTGAATGTCTGTTCAGAATCTTACTATTTATTTTTCTTTCCCCACTTGCTTTCCCACTGGTTATTTCCCACACCAAAATTACCTGACAAAATAGGATTAGCAAAATTAGTTTGCATACTTTGAACGCCCAGGTCTTTTACATTTTATGATATCCCACACACAGAGGATAGCATTCTGTGCATATCTATGCAAATTCTCCTGTCATTTGTTGAAAGAAGAAACTGAAGGATGGATGCCTCCTTTTTGTAACTCCCATAAGTGACATTCAACAGATGTGACCTCTATTAAATAAAATGTTTGGACTCCATCAACTTATATGATTAACAGAAGTTAATCTATAAGAAGTTAAAGGGGTTTAGGAGTGACTAGATTAATTATGCCTGGTTATCCATAGAGCTGGAAAAGGGGAAGCCAAGTGAGCAGGGAGACAAAGTATTTTAAACAAAGTTATGTTGAATAAAGATAAATTAGACTGGTTTTACATCACAAGAAAATCCTCCAAAGTGCTTTAAGCAGAGTGATAGGAAGTACAAGAACAAGAAAGGAAATTATGGGTCTTTTAAAAAAACAAAAGTAAACCAAGCCATCAAAATGTTGCTCGGGGATAATGGTAAGTCAGTTACACAGTCACAGCCCTGGGAAAACAAAACAACCCTAGAAATCACTGAAACTGTTATTAATCAGGAAAAGATAATTCTTTTTACAAAACAAAACAAAATTCCTTAAATAGAAAATACTCACCATCAACATAGTCCTCTCATTTGTGACATCAAAGATGCAGAGTAGCTAAGAGGATGAGAGGATTCCAACAGCCTTTGGCCCCTATGGGTACCCCACCTGCAAAGCAAGACAAGGAGAATCTTCACTCTACTTGAGCTTTCTTTTATAATTCATGAACACCAAATGTAAGAATTAGATTCAATGTGAATAACATCAGGTAAACCAGATCAATGTTTTACTCCTAATCTGTGCCTTAAAATACATTTTAGGGCTTCCCTGGTGGCGCGGTGGTTGAGAGTCCCCCTGCCGATGCAGGGGACGCGGGTTCATGCCCCGGTCCGGGAAGGTCCCACATGCCGCGGAGCGGCTGGGCCCGTGAGCCATGGCTGCTGAGCCTGCGCGTCCGGAGCCTGTGCTCCGCAACGGGAGAGGCCACAGCAGTGAGAGGCCCGCATACCGCAAAACAAACAAACAAACAAAAAAAACCATTTTAAAAGTGCTCATCATTTAAAAAAAACTATTATTATTAGAACGAATTTACACACTAAATATCCAAACCTGACGGTGGAGTGTCAACCAGGAATTCCAAAGGCAATGCCGGGTACCCTTTGTTCATTACCTGACAGTGAAGGACACATTGTATTGGGGTCTCACATTCACCCCAGCAGGAAAAGCTGTGCTTCAAACCCCAATTTCCATGGGATGAGTGGCTCCCCTTGCCCAGCAGAAGATGTTACAACTTTCCACAGGTTCCCTAAGTCTCCTGAGCTAACCTGTAACAGCAGCATCCAACCCGCTAGTAGCTGAGTCCAAAATGTTTAGTCTTCCACCATAAGGGAAATATACATATATCATAAACTTACCAAAACATCATTAGTTATTCCAGCCATGAGCTTTGTTCAGGTCCCTACAGGTGCACCCCACAGTACCTTCCCTTGGGCCTAGGATATGAGTCCCTTAATCTTATTCAAGAGTTTCTCTGACACAAGGAGAACCAGCGTGATAGGAATTGTAGGGTAAACTAATGGGACAGTTCTTGGCCATAGGGAGATAGAAGCCAATGGGCAAATAATTCCTCCCTTTTTTATTTTTCTTTGAGCAGATGATCCTGAGACATGTGTTACTTGGATTCTCAGACTGTTCCATAGTACTGAGCAACTTATTAGCCATAGCAGGGACCAAGTGGATAACTCACCCAGGGTCATTTCCCCTCCTCCTTCTATGTAGCTCTCTGCTTGTCCCTTGTCCTGCCCCTATGGGATCACTCCAAAATACGCTACTCAAACAAATTTTTGAAGCTGTGCTTTCAGGGGATCCCAGGCCAGGACAGCCACTGGTAGGGCCATCCTCCACTTACACTATAAGAAGTAGAGTAGCAGGATACAAACTACTGTGAGTCCAGCTGCACTGCCAGGCCCTGGAACACTTCTCTACAGAATGATGAGAGAATGGAGGTGTATGCCACCTCTTGTCAACCTTTGACTTGCAAGTTTCCCGAATAAAACCTACACTGGGGACCTCCCTGGCAAGCCAGTGGTTAAGACTTCACCTTCCAATGCGTGGGGTGCAGGTAGGATCCCCGGTCGGGGAGCTGAGATCCCACGTGCCTCATGGCCAAAAAACCAAAACATAAAAATCAGAGGCAATATTGTAACAAATTCAATAAAGACTTTAAAAAAGAACGGTCCACATCAAAAAAATATTTAAAAACAAAACAAATGAAACAAACAAAAAAAACCCTACACTGTGTGTGGTTGTATGATTTGTCCTCACTTCACCCTCCTCACGTCCTTGTCACAATGACAGTTATAGAAAATATTCCAACAAGTCGTTTTTGTTTTTCCAAGGCTTTTAACTAAAGTTGTGTAGGTCTCCAGAAAGGTGCACAGATGAACATGTAAAAGGGTTTGCATATGAATGCATTTGCAGACTGCTCTCGGGGTTGGTTGGTTTGAAGATGACTTTTCGTTTCAACACTCAGTGAAATGAACTATTAAAGTCACTGGAGATGGTGTGTTCATTATTAAATCCCTAAAATGTCTGTAGGCCACATGTTGCTAACTCTTTCATCTTTAACACAGTTCACATTTATCATAAACTTACCAAATGAGATAATATATAAAGTACATAGCACAATGTGAAGCCCACGATAAGCCTTCGTTAAATTTTGTTTTCCTTCCCTTACTACCACAGTAATTCACATTTCCTTTCTCCTGCTCTGTGGAAATGAACTGAAAAAATGGAACTTCCTAAATATGACAAATGTTTAGAAGTTTGCGTTACATTTTTGGCACTGCCATTAATGTCAGTGAGCTTCTCCAGAAACCTGTATTGATGTCATTTTAATATTTCAAATAGTTCATTTGGCAAACATAAACAGCCTCAGTGGGTTTGATTCTGTGGCCTTTTGTCTGGATAATGGATGTAAAACTAGGTCTTAACTGAATTTTCTTGTTCTTCTGCTCTGGGTTCTTAAAATTCAGAAAAGCACATCAGAAAAAATGAAACCGCTAAAGGTCCCTGTCATAGTCACTGTCATCTTCAGGGACCAGGAATGCCTTGGGTCGCAAATTCCTTAGAAACTGCCTGTCACTTTCTTCTTTCCTTCAACTTGTCACTCATCACCCAGGAGCTGTCTTCTCTGCCAAAATCTGCCAGCAGCTGGAGATATAAACCTTTGCTCTGAGGCTTTAAACCTGGATGGTGTGTGGATTTATTTCCTCTTCTGCCTCTCCTTTCCTGGAACCTCATTTGTTTGCTCATTTGTTTGCTCATTCTGTAAATGGTCTATGTACCTTGTCATGTCCTGGGGTCATGTGTGATATTTCATTTTTGCCTGTAATCAGTTGATTCTCCTGGACGCACTCTGGAATATACAGGACCATGGAGAAGTCTTCTTGTAATTTCTGCTTAGAACGTCATTTCACATCTAAGATGGTATCTACTGCTTGACTTCTAGCATTCCTTTAAAAGCAACTTTTCTGTTTGGGGAGATATTTCAAGATTGAATAAATGTCTTCAGGTGGCTCACTGGACCTTTACTCTTATCTGTGAAAAGGACATGGATTATCTCCTTTACGGTGCAAACCATTCTTTTATAATGACGCCAGCTCTAGCTCTTTAATGGAAAAAAATGGAGTTATCATTTTAAATGAAGTTATTTAGAATATGTTCATTTCTAAAACTGGAATATCCACAGTGAAGTTTCTGTTCCATAATAATGATCTCAATACATGACCAGAACGAGACCTTTGTGGTTACTCCCTAAAGCCATATTCTTTAGGAAGTCTTTGGAACCCAACAGAATATCATTTTCAATAAATCATCTTATTCTTTGCAGTGTATATGAATATCAGCTGCTTGTTATAGTTAATTTTCTGATGACATGTTTCACTATCTGTATTTCCCCATGAATTGTATTATTTAATAGAAGAAAATACACCTCACACATTTAACATTTATAGCTTTGAGTGTATACCGGAGCCTTTTAAATGAATTATTGATTTGATTAATTTGGTTTGGTCTTAGTGACACAATTTATAATGTCAATACAAAATGGAACAATTTTCCAAACTGAATTTTTAACAGATCTTTTAAATCCCCAAAATTGAATCTAATCAACACCTTAATTAGTTTTAGGATTCCTGTACTGCTAGTCAGTAGTTCATATATAAAATGGCATTGTGTACAAAAAGCACAGATTTTTCTATCTCAAAGAGTATTTACCAAAATGTATCCTAGGAACAGACTCATTTATGGGTGATTGTTAAAAATCAGTGCAGATTACTTGGCCCCATTCCAAACCTTTTGATCAGAATCCCTGGAGCTAGAAGGCAGGAATTTGCATTTTTAATAAGCTCCCTTGTTGGTTCTTCAAGATACTCAAGTATGAGAGCCACACATCTAAAAGCTTACATAAAATAAATTTAAAACTTGACTTTGGTGGTAGCAAGCTGTCAATTTGTTTTCCACACCGAATCTGCTACACTGAGGTACTCCACAAGTTGAGAATCAGCACTTTTTTTTTGCAAAGTAAGACTCTCCCATTTGCTAAAGTAAATAATAGCAAAATTAAGCATGAGCTATAAATTGCACTAAATGCTGATAACTTGAAATCTCCAAAATGGAATAAATTACTGACCATTGCACTTTAAATGGACATTAAGAGTGTTCCAAATTACCAAATGTTTTGTCATTTTGATAAATCGGTTTTAATTTTTTATCATACTATATTTAAGTATCCTCCTGTAGCATGCGCCAGAAAGTTCCATTAGGCATTCTCAATTGCATTTATTTTCTTTAATGTATAAACTCTATAAACTAAAGATAGTTTGGAGAACCCAGTGGCCAACTCCACCGCACTGCTGGGAATTGTGCCCCCCTGGGTTTGGGGCTGTGTTTACACTATGAACCCCAGGAAAAAAAATATGAAAGTGCAAGAGGAACATAAGTTAGAACGTTATTATTCTTTGATTTGATTTTACAAACATTTACTCATGAATACAAAGAGAAAAATGAAAATGGCCCCTGCTCAAAACAAAACGATTTGATGAGGAATGAAATTTGCTCCACTTTATGCAAAAACGGGAGGTGGGGGGCTTATAATAAAGACACTTAGGTCCTGAGAGTCTAAGTGAGTATAATTAACTCCTTGGCACGGTGAGATAGCCTCTCCCTGCATGTGGTTCATTGCCAGTAAAGGACATGCCTGGAGCTGCTGGCCAAGAAGAATTACAGGCATTTGCTGTTACTTTAAAATATTCATGTTTCAGCTACAACACCACATATTTTCAATTGACAGATATAGAAAAAAAAAACTTTTTTTTCCCACCCTTTCCTGGCATAGGAACCCTACGTCATTAACTCTTTCCTTTAACAAAACTGGTAGGTTTCATTATAATTATGGATTTAGGGCACTCAGTATTTTGAAATCAACCAACCCTATGAGTTTTTTTTTTTTTTTTTTAATTTGGAGAATATATTTACTCACTTAGATCTGCTTGATGTAATTGAATGCACTTTGATTGAAAACCAAACAGAATGATGAAAACCATGGCAATGGTGGATGAAACAGCCCATTCAGGCACCCTCCCCGCTAACCCGGAAGTCAAAAATGCACAAAAACCAGCCATCAGAACTTTGAAGACTTTCAAGACCTTCAAAACAGCCTGCTGATGGTAGGATCCTAAAAACAAAGCATGTGTTCCGGCTGTAAAAGGAAGATGACAATACAGAAGTTACACACACCTAAGCAAAAATCATTTTTAAATTTGCTCTTCTTTCATTTCTTTTCCCATTGAAAGGAATGTCCTTCCTTTTTTGCAGAAAACCTGGAATAGTTGCACAAGAGCCAGATTTAACGTACTCCTTAGACTCAGCATTAAGGATGAAAAGAATAAAGTTTGTAAATGGCTCTTCTGTTAGATCGTCAGTGCATCATTATTGATACTGGGTGCTTTGTGTATCAAGAACCAGAAAGCAAAGATCACTGCTTGCTGCATGAACTGTGTATGTAAAGAATGGGCCTGTGTATACATGTCCACGCCACTCTCTCACTTTGTCCCAGCTTACCCTTCCCCCTCCCCATATCCTCAAATCCATCCTCTAGTAGGTCTTTGTCTTTATTCCCGTCTTACCCCAGGATCTTCATGAACTTTTTTCTTTTTTTCTTAGATTCCATATATATGTGTTAGCGTACGGTATTTGTTTTTCTGACTGACTTCACTCTGTATGACAGACTCTAGGTCCATCCACCTCACTACAAATAACTCAATTTCATTTCTTTTTATGGCTGAGTTATATTCCATTGTATATATGTGCCACATCTTCTTTATCCATTCATCCGATGATGGACACTTACCAAACGTAAAATAGATAGCTAGTGGGAAGCAGCCGCATAGTACAGGAAGATCAGCTCAGTGCTTTGTGACCACCTAGAGGGGTGGGATAGGGAGGGTGGGAGAGAGGGAGACGCAAGAGGGAAGAGATATGGGGATACATGCATATGTATAGCTGGTTCACTTTGTTATAAAGCAGAAACTAACACACCATTGTAAAGCAATTATACTCCAATAAAGATGTTAAAAAAAAAAAAAGAATGGGTCTGTGATTGACAATCCAATACTGTCCCTTAAGTCAGTATATAAGGATAATATTCCACTATTTTCTTTAAACTCTCTATCTTGTTCCCTGAATTTATTCCCTTCAACCAATGCTTCAGGCCAGTTACCTGGGACCTTTGATCCAAATGCCTCTACAAAAACCACCTCTCTGCCACCACCAAATCTCATCATATAAAACAACCAACAGCAGATACATAACCATTTTGTCACTGCGACTCAGAAGCCAGCACAGTGCCTTCCGCATGGCAGGTGCTTGCTATCTGCAAGTTGAATTGAAATTAAATATCTTCTTTCTGCAGAAATCTGCTGCATTAAACTATTACACTATTATAACTATTATAAATTCTACAATCCACTTTACCATAGCACAGATCCTTTGTCAGGCTGGTTTATGATATTCTATTAGACCTTTAGCAAAATTCATATTTATTATGGATGGTTTTGTGACTAAGCCATACTTAATAGCGTGCTCCATAAAGTGAAAATACTAGTCATGGGCATTCAAGAAGTGTTACATTTGTTTTCTAAACTCACATGGTTATGACTTCCTTTCAGTAAAGTACCACATGATTTAAATTCAAAATGTGATATTGGTCACTTAGAGCAAACAACTTAATAATAATGATTGACCTGACACTTCAGTAGAACTTAGTTTTCAAGGCTTCACATGGATTACCTCCTTTGTTCATAATGGCCACTTATATACAACGCTAACATCATCTCCATTTAATGAGGAAATCGAATATTCTAATGGATGATGCAGTAACTATATATTCATCTATCTGTGCAAACTGAAAGGGAAGTGTACACTTTAAAAATTGTTCTCTGAATTTATCTTTATTTTAACTAAATATGACACTCCATTCTTCATAAGAACTTTGTGTTTTCCTAAAGAGAGAGGATTCCTATCTGAAACATTCAAAAATGATGTGCGTACTGCACTTCTTTACTCCATTACTTACAAATAATTGGTCTATATTAATTTTTGAATGTAGACAAAATAATATGAAACACTTACCGACAAGATCTGTGGTAATAGTTAGCCCAGGTTTTGCCCTTTGGAAGATTCACAAACACTGGAATTCAAGGACATGTTTTTAAAAGGGGAAAGGGGTATGAGTTCTGTGAAAAGTTTTTAATTTTAGATTTGCGTTTCAGTGGCTATCTTTAAAAATCATTTTTCAGGTTTTAAACACTTAACTCCTTCTTTGAAGGAAATATTTAAAGCTTACGTTTTAGTCCGCTCAGCTGTCTTAACAAAATACCACAGGCTGGGTGGCTTAAACAACAGAAATTTAGTTTCTCATAGTTCTGGAAACTAGAAGTCTAAAATTAAGGTGCTGGCCCATTGTATTTCTGCTAAGAGGTCTCCTTACTTGCAACTGGCCTTCTCCCTGTGGTGTCTTTTACTGTAACTAACCATGTTGGATGAGGGCTCCACCCTTAAGACCTCATTTAATTAACCTCAGTTACTTCCTTAGAGGTTTTATCTCCAAATACAGTCACACTGGAGGTTGGAGCTTCAATACACGAATTTGGGGGAGGATACAAATTTTCAGTCCATAATGGCTTCTTTCATAGAACATGACTTTAGGTGTTGAAATAGTGTTTCTCAAAATGGAGAATCTCACATGATTTTTTCCTCTAATAAGGCTTTGTATATTATTTAAGTTTGATAAAAATTGGATTATTGTACTGATGTATTCAAGATATAAATTATAGCATGGTGGTTAAGAATACTTAGAATAAGCCTATCAGGTTTTGAATCCTAGCCCCATTCCTCCCATACATTATGGACAACTTACCTAATTATTTTGCCTCAGTTTCATCATCTATAAAATAATAATAGAAATAATCCATATTTAAGATCATTTCAGGGATTAAATGTAATAATCCTTAAAAGATTTAGCAAAGTACCTTGGCACTTATTATAAGCACATAATGCATGTTCCTAATACTTTTATCAAAATGATGCTAATACTTGTCCTAAAAGCACAGCACCAGATTTACAGTACACAGGCATGATCACGTCAGTTGGTCACACTTTTAATTTTACTTTTTCTCTAACATATTCACTCTCCATTGACTCTCCATTGGAAATTATTCTCCATCAATTCCATCCATAGGTTGGTTCTCTTAAATAATGGCTCCTCTTGGTAGATGAAGGCATTTCGTATCCATTTAAATATATTCTGTCCCAAGATATCCTTTTGATTTTGAAATCTGGCTTTTCAGACATATCCACATCAAGGATGATTGGACATTTTATCAAGGGCTTATGGAATGACTTAAAAATTGCCCAATCTATTATGAAGGAGGAAAAGTAGGCTGCAACACATGAAAACCCCACTGACTTTGGCATCATGTGAAGTAGCCTTGCTATTTGAGGGTCTTAGTACAATGCTGTAGGTATTCAGTAAGAATATTCAAATAATGGCTACATTCAGGGATTACTGAGCCTATTCTCCCAATTTAAAGGTTGAGAATGACTTTGTGTAGTAACCACACCTTAGTCTAAATGTTTTAATCAGTGCTTTGTTTAGCCTATGGGTATTCTTAGCAAATCAAGGGCATCCATAGCACAATTCTTTGATTCTTGAGTCTCCTTTCTCGAACCATGGATCTATCTACTCATCTCCCTTAGAGTTTTCTCCTTCTGCCTCTTAGCTATCTCTATTCTATGAAAAGAAATGGGTCATATCTGATAGGATAGCTTTGACGTAGTTGTAGAAATGAGTCCAGTGGGTATATGGGGACGATTATACTAATGCTTATGCAATGTTGAATTTTATCTTCTCTCTGTGATGTTGCTATTGCCTAGAAGATAGGAAGAAGTGTGATTTCTCCTTGATGCACTGCATGCCTAATGCTGACAATTTTTTTTTTTTCTAACACTTTCTCTAATTTTCATGTCAAAATCTTATAGGAAATGCTGTCAATATTTTCTCCTGTGGCACGGTTTCCCAACCACACTCAGTTCAAGGCAGTCTGGCATGCAAATGTGCAGTGCAACATGCACCCCAAGCCTCCATCAGATGAAAGAGACCATTGAGCATGGAAGCATATCTTAAGCATATCTAGTTGTTATGCCTGGATTTCTGTGTTCATTCAATCTAGTCAGGTAACTTAGGAGATTTTAAAATTAGAAGAATATTTTGACTTTCTTTAACTTTGTGGAAATTACCTCTTAGATTTTTGGTGATCTGAGCAGACTAAGGATATCCATTATAAACCTTCTCTTGTATTTCTTTTCATGAATCTCCCTTTCTCTATCCTATTCTTTCCATTGAACCCTCTCTCTTTCTTCTTCAGAGTTCCCCAGTCTTTCTAGCATGCTGCTTTGGAGACACTGTTAAATGTCAGAGATCTTTGTTCAAGTTTCCCTTCCATCCTTCATTGGCATATGACCTTGGTTAAATTATTCAGTGTTGTTAGAACTTGGTTGTCTCATCCATGAAAGGAGAATATTTTATTTGCCTAAACACGACACCAAATGAATTCTTGGTCTCTCTTCACTCTAAAATATTTCAATGATCTCTTTATACATAGTGATTCTCTACTTTCAGGCATCCTTGCTCTAGTGGATTTATGTTTTTATTTTCATCATCTGCTTCTCCAAATACCTGATGACCTCATCTTTAATAAAATTGCATTGAACACTTTTATACAAAGATTAGATACTACTTAAAGAGATGTGAGAAATTGTTTCTTCCTCCAGAAAGGCCTATACTCTACTTGAAGGTAAACTTTAAGCATTTTTTAAAAGATAAATATCAATACAGAGTTGCATATGATTTATCCCAATTACTGATATAGCAATAGATGCCTTCAGAGGCTAGGCTGAAAATAGAAGCCTTCCAGAGGAAGTGGGATATGAGTTAGGCATATGAAGTATGGAATGACCTAAAGAAATAGAAACCATGAGTGTGTGCCTGGCTGGGAAAACAACCACAGCAAAGGTCAGCAGCAGAAGGTAGGAGTTCTTTGCTGGTTTGGCTGGAGTGTCATGTTTATAGGAAGGTGATGGAGATGCACTATTTAACAGGTTATACCTGGGTATCCAACCCAGTTGCCACTAACCACATATGGTTATATAAATTTAAAATTTAACTACTTAAAATTAAATAAAATTTAAAATTCACTCCCTGGGTCATATTAGCCATACTTCAATTGCTCAATAGCTGCATGCGACTAGTGGCTACCATACTGGACACCGCAGATGGAGAACAGTTTCATCAGCACAGAAAGTTCCATTGAACAGTGTCATATCATACTTAAAATACCTATTCTTTTATTTGTACACAGACAGCTTTTTTTTTTTTTTTTAATTTATTTATATACTTATTGATGGCTGCATTGGGTCTTCATTGCTTTGTGCAGGCTTCTCATTGCAGTGGCTTCCCTCGTTGCAGAGCACGGGCTCCAGGCACACGGGCTTCAGTATCTGTGGCTCGAAGGCTCTAGAGCTCCGCGGCATGTGGGATCCTCCCAGACCAGGGCTCGAACCCGTGTCCCCTGCATTAGCAGGCGGACTCCCAACCACTGCGCCACCAGGGAAGCCCACACAGACAGCTTTTCTTCCTTATGAGCAGTGATGACTCTTCACCCTCAGAAGAAATCCTTCATTATAGTTGTAAAGCAGTGCAAAGGAATTTTCAATTGCTTTTAAAGGTCTCAAACCTGTATTTGTAAAGGTTCTTTTTGAGATGTCTGCCTTATACATATCCTATCTTTGAAAAGTCTCTTGATCCTTGTTCCCCCAAAGAGTGGACCAAGGATATGCTTGCCTTACAGGATGTTTTGCATCCACTTTCCCATTGTTTTAGGGAATAGGAATGGATATCTGGCCCCTTTCCATCATGTTAACTCTCCAAGGGATTTGGCATTAGGACAGTTAGACATATGACCATTGTTGGGGGCTCTGGATCTGGGAATGTACAGCTGTTAGGCTAGCCCACCAATTCCCAATTTCTACAGAGATAAAAAGGAAGACAGAAAATAGAAGCATTTCTTAACCTGAGCCCAAGTAGTGATGATCCAGGGATAAAATTCAAGGAGCTCATGAACTTGGAAGGAAAAAAATTACATTGATTTTCACTAGCCTCTAGCTAGAATATGAATTTAGACAAAACAGCAGTAATATTAGCAGTAACTATGATTTTATTTCCAGTAAAACTTACAAATATTTTTTATATCAGAACCCTAAAAAATTTATACATATTTTGGAATTATGGTAGTTATTGACACACTGCCAGATCTTCTAACTGACTATATTGTAAAGAAACATATATAGTAATACATTGCAAACATTTAAATTAAACAAATAAAATTAATATTTTATAAGTATGTTTTAATATATTTCATTTCCTGTCTAATCCTATATAATGTATTTTATACATTGGAATCATTTTCTGAGAAGGGTTCCATAGTTTTTTTCAAAGGTCCAAGGGCATCGATAGCACGAAAATGGCCAGTAACCCTTATTCACATAGTGAGGGAAAATGAGGTAGATATTAGAAAGGAGCAGAGATGAGAGCCCCTACACCTCTGGAGAGAAGATCCTGATGAATTTCTATTTTTATTTTCAATATGGTCCCCATTTTCTTGCAGCTGGTCTGAATCCAACTTTAAGATGCCTTTATACTGCCAGTGTTAACTGACATCATAATTAGCCCAGTCATTTCATTGCTGTCCAAAGAACATGTTTATCAAGAGACGAATCCATTCAGGTAAAGCCAGGTACAGATTAGACTTCCAAGCCATTATAGCCCTTCCAGGACTAAAGAGTAAATCATCACTTTTTTTTTTTTTTTTTGCGGTACGCGGACCTCTCACTGTTGTGACCTCTCCCGTTGTGGAGCACAGGCTCCGGACGCGCAGGCTCAGCGGCCATGGCTCACGAGCCCAGCCGCTCCGGGGCATGTGGGATCTTCCCGGACCGGGGCACGAACCCGCGTCCCCTGCACCGGCAGGTGGACTCTCAACCACTGCGCCACCAGGGAAGCCCAAATCGTCACTCCTTAAGTAACCCCATCTCTTTTTAGACCAGTTCCTTGGGCTATAAAAACAACTCTCCAGAGAAAATAAATGCACTGGAGTAGCCTGAAGACCAAGGTCCATTATGTTTGTTGAAATGCAGAGCTACTCCAAGCTTCCCTGATATTTTGTACCAAACAAGCCTATAGAAGTTGATTGAATTTTATAGACTTCCTTCCTTGTTTTATAATACATCATTATTCCTCTGTTCCCCTTAAACCATTACCTTTGCCTTTTCTTTTCAGACTAGTACAGAATCTCACCTCCTTTTTCTATGAACAAAAATTTATTGTGATATTTTTCTATTCACTCATAAATATTCACTTAAATTTTTATTTCTCATCTAAAATAACCCAGTCATCAGTTGCCCAATACTTACACTGTAGTCCAAAAGGCATTCGAATTTACAAATGAGTCAGAGTTGACTACCTAGATCTCTGGACAAAAGCCACCTTCAAAAAATTAGGACAGAAGAAATGAGAAGACGGTGGGGACGATTCAAATTTTTATTTTCACGTACTTTCCTATACTAGTGCCTACTTCCCAGTAAGGTGTGCCCCAGCCTAAATTAACCTGTCACATACCTTCTGTTAGAGCTGGCACAGCAAGGTAGGACTTGGACTGCCTGTACCTCCCATAATAAGCACCTCTGCTCTCTTTTCTCTCTTCTTCCAGAAAACTGGAAACACCACTGGAGGCTCTCCTTATTCAGGATTGAGCTTAATTTCTATTGAGCCCAGAAAAGATGGGTTTAAACTCTGACAGTTTAGGCAAAGTGTGGAGATGCACACCTGATCATACTTACTTTATGGCCAGCTACAGTAGAATTAGGGTTCACAAGCTTGCCTTTTAAACAAGAAAATCTGCATCCTTTATACCACGGTGTTAGTAAGTTTAATCTGTGACGTTCAAGACTCTAAGGACATTGTGTTTGTGTCGAATAGATCAAGAAAATTGTAGGGAGGGGAGAACGTGGAGGAGGAAGAGTGTGGAGTGTAGAGGAAGGAGGAGAGAAGACGCACAGCCACAGAGCAAGGGTGTTGATTGTCTGGGAGGTGAGAGATAAGGCACAAGATAAGATTGAGAAGGGATGTGGATAGGTAACCTTGTTTAGTTTGCAAGTTTACCCAAGGCTTTGTTGGCAGAGCATGTATACTATTGCAAAAGAAATGAATTACTAATTTAGGATATTGCCATCCTGTGCCAAGATAATCCTGCTCTCCGCCTGGGAAAAGGAAAGGAAGGAGCATGAATCCAGAATCCAGCTCTGCGTTATTCACCACTAAATCTGCAGCACGGGGCTTAGGACTTAGCGTGTTGTTGGTGCTCAGATATTGACTAAATCAAGACCAGATGCCAGTTTTAATTTTTTCCTCTTTGTTTCTTTGACTCTAGAACACAGTGTAATGAGGGAGATAGTCTGTATCAGGGGTCATGGAACTATGGCTCCTGAGCCAAATGCATTTGCGTTTGTTTCAAAAAAGTTTAATTGAAACACAGCCAAAAAAAAAAAAAAAAAAAGAAAAGAAAGAAACACAGCCATGCTCATTTGTTTACATATTGTTTGTGACTGCTTTCATACTACAATTTGCATATTGAGTATTTGTGACAGAGACCATCTGGCCCCCAGAGGTGAAAACATTTACTGTCTGGCTCTTTACCAAAAATGTATGCTGAATCTGGGTCTGTATTAAGAGATGGGCGTGTCTCTTTCAAGTTAAAATAGTTTGGGAATTGAAAGAATTTTTGGATGCTTCAGGGCAGTGTTTAAAGAACAAGAGGAAGGCTCTAGTTCTCACTAAAGGATCTAGAAAAGGGGGACCAAGGAGGACTTAATGTGTGTGTAGGGAGGAGGGTGGAGGCACGGAAATCAAGATGTTAATTTGTCAAAGCAAACCTCTTTCTGATATTTCTTAGCAACAATGCTGGTTGACCTGTTCTCCACAAAGTCTGGACATTTTCACTTTCCTTACGGATTAAGAGAAAAACACTCCCAGAACACTAAAAAGAAAGATCCTTAGCTAAAACTGAGTAATGGGTGCAGGCAAGTGCTCTCTGATTTAACTAAGCTGTCCTAAAAGAATTGAGCCCATGCTCCAGCTTACTTTGCAATGCATAGACTTTACAATCAATAGGCTCTGATAAGAAGGTGGAAAAATGAAATTTCGTAGCCTTCAGTTTCCCAAATTCAGACAGTGAGTGACAGATCCAGAAATATATCTTAGGAGCTTCTTAATCTGCTCCGTTTTTTTTTTTTTTTTTCTTTCCTCCAAGTGCCAAAAATACTAAGCATGGCTATGTTTAGAAGTCATGTTAACTTCAACCATTTAGGTACACTGCTTGTCTGTTATGACATTATAATGTAGCACAATTATTAATACCATTAAGGATGTATCCATTAATTTGCCAATGGTTTTATTTTCCACTTCTATGGACAAGCTCAGGTAATACGCAGAGTAGAAAGGACATCACTCTTAAAGTCAAAGACCACCATTAAAGTCATAATTCTTTCGTTGACTCATGTGTGATCTTCGTAAACTAACTTCTTTTAGTTTTAGTTTCATCATCTGTAAAATGAGGGTAACCATAGCCAATTCACAAGGGTTGCTGTGGGTATTAGAGAAGATGATATAAGAGATGACAAATACATGGTTACCGATATTTTGCTCTTGGAGTCCAGTGGGCCATTCCTCCTAAAACAAAGAAGAGAAAAAATATATATTTCCTGTGAATTGGTAGACATTAGTTGGAAATATTCCCCTGCCTTCTTCTCTCTCCCATCCACCATCATTCATTCACCTACCATTAGCTAGAAACACTCCCAGAGTGGAGAAGGGCTACATGGTGAGGAAACAGTCCAATCCCTCTCTACCCAAAGCCACTCACCACTGCAGGAGATCCTGACTTAGATTTTTTAAAAAGTTGAATACATGAAAGACTATAATTTACAAATGATTGTCAGCCTATTCTTAGGCAATCAATGTCAACATGGACGTGCTGATCTAAAGAAAGGGCAATGGCTTTAGAGGGGATATGAAGGGGTGACTTTGAAATGAGCATATCTTAAAATAAAGCCTCTTGAAAAGTCTTAGTGATATATTTTATTTATTCTGGCAGCAGTTTTTAGGTTCCAGGTGTTGTTGTTGTTATTGTTTTAATGTAAAAACTACAGTGATACCAAATAGTATTTTTATAAAGTAGGACTTCTATAAATAACTTCTTATAACAAAACCCAAGTCATTTTATGAAATGAAATAATATGAACACATATTAACTTTCAACTTTTTAGAGGAGAATTTCAAAACTTGATATCTTAAGGGTTATACAAATTTCAGATTTAAACTAGTAGAAATATTTCTGCAAGTAGTCAACCCTGTTAATTTCCACTTAAAGCCCAATTCTTCAAGAATGTTATAGATGACTATGAGTCTTTGGGGAAAAAAATCAGCAAGACTTTAAGTGCCCATTAGCTAAAGCGAAAGGATAGTGAAACACCTAGAAAAGTGCATGTGGTATCTATCCATGTGAATACTAAGTTAATTTACCATACCAGCTCTGCTAGGAGAAAATATTAACAAAACGCTTCCTGTGGCATAAAAAAAGATTGAAGGTCTAAAACATAAAAGCTGTTAGGCTACCTTATTTGTCAAAGAAAGATACATTTAAAAATATTTACTGAATGTTAACTAAATACCAAAGGATTACAAGAAAGGTACATTTAAAAATATTTACTGAATGTTAACTAAATACCAAAGGATTACTTAAATTGTCTATGTTATTGAGAAGTATCCATTCTATAACAGGATAAGTAGCTATTATATTACATAAGTCTTTAATGGTAGTGTCCTTAATAAGCAGCCAGAAACTTTTAACACAAAGAATAAAGGACGATTTAATACCAATCAATCAAAAATACATATTTAGCACCCGTCAAGTTCAAGAACTGTTCTTGGAACTCTAGGCAGATTTAACAAAATGAATAAAAAATTTTTCTGCCCCTCAAGATTCATACAATCTGTTGGGGAGGGTAGAAGAAAGAAAGAAAGAAAGAAAGAAAGAAAGAAAGAAAGAAAGAAAGAAAGAAAGAAAGAGAGAGAGAGAGAGAGAAAGAAAGAAAGAGAGAGAGAGAGAAAGAGGGAGAGAGGGATGGAGGAGGGAGGGAGGGGGAAGGGAGGGAGGGAGGGAGGAAATAAGGAAGGAAGGAAAGAAAGAAGGAATTTGATATATATATAACTATATAGCATATATATATATATATATATATATATATATATATATATATATATGACACTATAAGGATGTAAAAATAACTGCTGACATTTTCTGGGTACTCACTACAGTCCAGACCAAGGACTGAACCAATTGCTAATCATCTTATTTAACCTTTTCGGGAATCTTTGTGTGAAGGTTTATTATAATTCCTGTTTTATAATGATTAGAGACATCAAATATCTACCTCAAAGTCACCCACATGGGAAACACAGAACGAGGATTCAAGTCCAGATCTATTAGCATTTCAGCATTTTAGAAATGGTAAAAGCCCTTTTAACATTTCAGAAATTCAGTGGAGTGATTGACTATGGGTTCTACAAACCAGTGCCTGGTTTTGAATTGTAGCTTTTTCCATTCCTTACTTGGTGACCTGGGGCAAATGTTTTGACCTCTAATAATAGTAATGGATTTCAGATGGCTAGAGGTGAGATCGGAGAGGGGAGGCATGGGCACAGCAGTGGAGACAGGAGGAATATATGTTCCAGGGATGCTGGCTGGAACAAAGACTAGATCCTTCAGACCCACGGGAACTAAGGGAGAAAACAGATTGTGGTGGATCTTAAATGGAAAGGCATGGGATTCTCATTTCATCCTGTTAGCAATTGGGAAGCACTAGAAGTTGAAAAGAAAAGTTTGAATTAACACATTCTGTATTACTTTTCTATGATTAAGCCTGAACAAAAATATTACCCTCAAACTTTCTGAGTCTGTGTCTTGAGGGGTTTATTCATATACTTATGAATATACTTCAATATAATACAAGGCAAATATGGATGTGTTTATTGCATATTTCTATCTAGTATTAATTCAGGGTGGGTGTTAAGATACCTAGCGAATAAAGTAGTCTTTCAAAAACAATAAAGTAGGGCTTCCCTGCTGGCGCAGTGGTTGAGAGTCCACCTGCCGGTGCAGGGGACACGGGTTCGTGCCCCGGTCCGGGAAGATCCCACATGCCGCGGAGCGGCTGCGCCCGTGAGCCATGGCCGCTGAGCCTGTGCGTCCGGAGCCTGTGCTCCGCAACGGGAGAGGCCACAACAGTGGGAGGCCCGCGTACCGCAAAAAAACAAAAAAACAAACAAAAAAAAAACAATGAAGTATACCCAAGCTTTCTTCACACACCGTGCCTTCCTTAACCCCCAGCAAATGAGATGGGAGGAAAGTATCAAAAGATGTAAATTAAGAGTATAATCTTACTGAATTACTTGTTCTTCTAAACTACTTGTTATTTTTTAAACTACCTAATTTGAATAATAGTAGACATATGCAGACAATCTTTGGCAGGCAGCTCAGTATCCCAAGAAATATATTTTCCATGTTATCCTATATATAGCAGTTAAGTAAATACATTTTTGCTTCTCTCATGAGACTGGCCTTTGTAAAGTAACTCAATGTATTTAGGTTGTGAGAAAACAAACTGTCTATATTCTCATGGTTTTCACATCATTCATCCTTCAGGGGTCTTTTTTTTAGCTATTAAAAAATGTCGGTTGTCTCTCTAAATTCTATACACAACCTAATGTAGGGGATTAAAATGCTAACTTCTATCAAAGATTTGAAGAAAACACGTAGACTACTATGATCTGGCCTTTTATTATTTTTTTAGTTTAATTTTTATTTTATATTGGGGTATAGTTGATTTACAATGTCATGTTAGTTTCAGGTGTACAGCAAAGTGGTTCAGTTATACATATACATATATCCATTCTTTTTCAGATTCTTTTCCCATATAGGTTATTACAGAATATTGAGCAGAGTTCCCTGTGCTATACAGTAGGTCCTTGTTGATTGTCTGATCTGGTCTTTTAAGTGTGCAAAGTATTAGATACTGTTTACTAAAGTCATTTCTGAAAAATAATCTTGTCTCACTTTCCTTCTCAACGGTTTAAAGTGTTCTGATTGTTTGTTTAATTTTATATCACTTCAGTAAAGTTTGATTAGAACTTCAAAATTCTCAACACTGTGAGTTGAGGAAAACGCTACATATCTTACAGACTGACAATGTAAGGCCTGGAGACGTTTTATGATTTTCATTCCTAGGGAGCAATAGAATCTCAAGAATCTCACCCCTTCTCCTGTTTGCCTTATCATCTTTCTTCTCAAATCCTACTAAAAAAAAATTTTTAGAGTAAAAATCCCTAATGATGAATTAAGGAAAAGTTTCCCACGTTATGTTTATATTTGTTTTTATATGGCGGCAGGGGGTGGGTGTCCTATGATTCAGTAAGTTTGGAAAAGGTTTCTTCACAGCAAAACAAAGCTTTTCACATATTTTGGTACATTTTGGAATTTAAACAGTGAGGAAATAGTGGTAGAATTTTTTAACCTATTTTACCACAGGATTCCCTTTCTCAGGCCCCCTAGCAGGACCAGCGTTCCAAGGAATGCGCTTTGTTAAGTGCTGAGGTGACACCATATGGGGCCCCTCCATTTTCTCTCAGGGAGGGTGTCCAACTTGAGGACTTGAGGGAGCGCTGGCTTCTTGAATTGATATTCTTTTGAATAGGATCTGTGGTCACCCAAGGAACAGCTGCCTGTGAACGAGTGGGATCTTTCCCTTCCAGTTTTTGACACAGAGCGCCATCCATACCTCCGGCCTCGCTCCGGCCTCCTCACTTGACCGTGCTCTGAATCACTTCAGAAACTCCCATCATCTGCAGAGTCAGTGCTTGTGAAAGGGACACGGCAGTTACTGCAATTAATCAGGGGAAGGGTCATGCAGGCAATGTCCCAGAGCCTGTCTCCTTGGCGATTTTGTGGGCCTTTCAGCTGAGCAGAGGCCACTGAACTCCCTTTCTGAATCCTCTATCAGCATTTTAATTGGGATTTAGTTCCGGAAGAAGAGAGGAGGCATCTTACAAACTGTGTCTTAAAAGGGAAGAAAAAAACTTTGACATCTCAGGTACTTAGGAATGAAAAAGGCAGTTAGATACAGACTCTTCCACGTTGCTGTATTTTGCTAGCAATGCTGCTTCACCAATTTGGCTTTAATTTCCCCAATACTAAAATGAAATCATGTATCATTTATGGCTTCATCTCATGCTGTGAGGATTTAATGAGGTAATAATAGGTAATAATATCTGTTACAATTTAAGTTTCACCACCCCACAAGTTTATGTCTTCCGGCAAGTCCCGTAACCTCTCTGGAGCTCAGTTTCCTGCAAAATGGTGACAATCGTGCTTTCCCAAGATGCCTTTTAAGGTGGTGGTGAGGACCTAATAAAGATAAAAGTTCTTTAAAGATGATATATTATTGTACACCCTTGAGAAATGCTTTAAAATCCAAAGACATTTTAAAAAACTCAAAACACATATTTTTAAAAAGCAAAAGAAGATCCTTTACAGTATTTATGGGACTAATTCAAGTCATTTTAGCTGATCTTTTGTAGAGTTTAGGTCTGTGTCATTTTCAAATGGGAAATAAAGTTTTTAAAATATATTTCAATAGGCGCTTTGGGGTATAATGTGAGCCTCCATCAATTATTAAAACAAAAATATGCTTGGGTATATATAGAGACATAATTGTTTCCTTAAGCTCGCATTTCTTGATTCTTTTCATTTTCTGTTTGTTGAAAGCATTCACCTAAAGATGTTATAACAGTGAGGGATAATATCCCTGTACCTTCATAATCGAGTAACTGGTTATGGAACCCAACAAAAACCACTTCTCTCAGTCACGCTGAAATGTTCTTGGTTGTCCGTGCCCCACACCCCATCCTAACTTCTCCATTCCTGCACGCAGTGGTTAGTGTTCTTCTCCGGCGATGCACCTCCCCTTCTTTCTGTTACTTTGCTGGTGGTGTGCCTCAGACTTGATGACCACAGGCCCTCTGTTCCTCTTACTATTTCTTGAGATGTCGCTTGCATTCCACTTCTAGCTCTGATACAGCTTTGACCCTAAGACAGTATCCCAGCATCAACCACTGAATCAGAGACTCTGAACAGACTTGATGGTGGAGGATGGTGGTGGATGGGGGAAGGGGTGGCCTCATGGGTCACAGGTATCAGGTGAAGAGAGGTGTATTCATTTCCTACAGCTGCTGTAACAAACTACCACAAACTTAGTGACTTATAACAGCATGCATTTATTCTCTTACAGTTCTGGAGGTAAGAAGTCTGTAATAGGTCTTATGGAGCTAAAATCGAGGTGGTGGCAGAACTGCGTTCTTTCTAAAGGTTCTAAGGGAGACTTTTCCAGCTTCTATAGGCTGCCCACATTCCCTGGATCCTGGCTGTGTCACATTTCTGCTTCTGTCAACAGCTCTCCTTCTCTGACTTGCCTACGTCCCTCTTTCACTTATAAGGACACTTGTAATTACATTGGGTTCACCCAGAAAATCCAGGATAATCCTCAACTTAAGTCACATTAACAATGGCCCTTTTGCCATGTAAGGTAACACAGTCACAGGTTCTAGGAATGAGAATGAGGATGTCTTGGAGGAGGAACCACATTACTCTGCCTACCGCAACAGAGAAAGAACTAAGAGTAGGAAAAGAGAAGTCAGGACCTGAGGATGCAAGCAACCCCAGAAGAGACAGCAGAACTGACACCATCTAAATGAGTTTTTCCTCCTGGGGTGCCTAGCTGCTGCTCTCCCAGTCCTGCCTCGCCTTGTACGCTGTGACCTCATCCTCTTTTCTCCACCGAACGGAAACTGTTCTGAAGTTCATCTCAAAGATCATAAGCTAATCTAGGCTAATATGCTCTTCAGGCCGGGCTGCATTACCACCAAGACTGTCTATACAAGAGGATGCCCCACTTTTATTGACCTCACCACTTAGTGAGTTAACTGTTGAGAATCTGTGGCCAGATAGAAAGGAGCAGAGACCCCACTGGGAAGATGTTTTGCTGAGAGATCCTCTCCAGTCACTCCGAGCAAGGAGTTGCTTTAATCGGCTTCCTCTCATGTAGGTCTGGCTCTAGAGACAAAATTCCTCTTCCTACTGAGCAGAAAGATACTCCTAAGCATTTTTTTTTTTGATTACTGCTGTCTCATATATTCATTACGAAAATCGTTCTCCTTGGGGTCATCTAGTGATTTAAGAATCACCAAAACTTTAACCAGAACCCTTGAATCAGAACATGAAAAATGAGGCCGTTCTTATCAACTTCTCACACACATTAAATGATCCAGGAACAGAAATGTATCAGTATTAGACAAATACCATGTGATCTCACTTATATGTGGAATCTAAGAAAAAAAAAAAATCATAGATACTGAGAGCTGATTGGTTGGTGGTGGCCAGAGGCGGAGTTTGGGGGATTGGTGAAATGGGTGAGCGGGGGTCTAAAGGCACAAATTTCCAATTATAAAATAAATAAGTCATTGGGATGTAATGTACAGCATGTGGCTATAGTTAATGATACTGGATTGTCTATTTGAAAGTTGTTAAGAGAATAGATCTTAAAAGTTCTCAACACAAGGAGAAAAATTGGGGGAAAATAAAAAAGATATGTATTTATACTCTACTATACAGTACAATACTACCTTAACTTCTAGGGTCTTTCACATGACCTCTGGCCATGTTGCTCCCTCTGAAGCAATGCCTTTTCACCTGGCTGACTTTGACTCTTCTTTTTTTTTTTTTCAATTCATAAGAATCACTGTCTCAGGGAAAACTTCCTTGACTTCCCTGTTCTGGGAGCTTAGATTAGCTCTGATGTTATCTGTGCTATCCTGGCACACAGCACATTACTATTTGCATGTCAACCTTTCACTAGACTGTGGAGTCCCAAAGGCAAGTCGTGCACTTCAGTTCATCCTGAGATCCTCATAGGTGTTTCATAATGGGTTGATGAACAGATAGAGGAGCCCTCCCAGAGCTGGTGAGCTGCAGCAGTAGACAGCCAAAGACGTGAGGCAACACATACAGTAGCACTGAGAACCTGGGAAGAGCACCAGAGAGTAAGGAGAATTCCAAAAGTGATAGAAGACGTGCAGACCTGAGAGATAGCTATCTTCCCTTTACCTTTGCCTTAAAATATTTTAATGAGATACTACCTGTATTAAACTCCTTGCTATCTCCTCCATCCAAGCACCCACCAAATACCTGGCATACAGTAGGACTTAATATGTGTTTAATAATTGACTGATTACCTAGTTCTGGCTCAGTATGACCCAAGAGGCAAAGCCTGAGTCAAGAATTTTACAGGGACTTGCCTGGCAGTCCAGTGGTTCAGATTCCGTGCTTCCACTGCAGGGAGCACGGATTCGATCCATGGTCAGGGAGCTAAGATCCACATGCTGCATGGGATGCAGCCAAAAAAAAATAATTATAATTATAAAAATCTAAAAGTTACATTATTCTAAGGCTATTTAATCAGAATGACATATAGAGAATGTATTGGCTTCCTACAGTGAGGAGACTCCTGTAGTAACTGTTCAGCATCGATAATAAAGGGCTAAAAGATAAAATCTGCCCTTAAGCTTTGCACTGTTAACTGAGGAAACAGGAAAAATGTATACAGTAAAGATGATGCAACAATATATACTAAAAGTTATTCTGACCTTAAGGATATGGGGAAATTGCCCAACTGACCCCCTGGAGTCTAATTCAGACCATGGCAAACTGGCTCATAGGAAGAAGAGATGTCATAGTTTCCTTCCCCAAATCCATTCAAATTTCCCTCTTTGGATAATACTCATGAAGTACAGCTCATGCAGTTGTTCCAGAGATGAACTCATCTTCCCTATTAAAGGGTGGTCCCATGAGAGAGCAAAGCTTAGGAATTTTGTTCAATGGATGTGACAAGGCAGCATACCAGCATACAGTTCCTGTTATTGTGGATGGCTGTCTTGCAACTATGGAGAAGCCAGCCTACATATGAAGCCAACACAAAGGAGGCAGAAGCAGGAAAATCACAAAGAAATGGAACAAGTACTCTATTTAAACTATACCTGAAGGCTTCTCTCAGTACTACTACTCCACTTATCTTTTAGCCAGTTTGAGTTGGTACCAAAGGTATACTGATAGGTACAGGAAGGAGTATCTACGCCCCAACCTCATACGTCCTCTAGTTGATTTATTATACAGGAATGCGTAGGGAACTTTTGAAGACCCCATACCACTGAAAGTATTAAAATCATGTGTCCATAAGAAGAAATACAACATATGGAAGAGACAGTAACATTGGCATAGAACACTAAATATGAATACTGCTGAAATGCAAGAGAGACAAAGACTACCAAATTCAGATAAAATATAGAGGAGAAAAACCACTCCTCTACAAGAATAGTCTGAGGATTGAAAGTGATCCCTGTCTGGTAATTGATGAAAAACTCAAAATGTAATTCCATCCTCCCTGGAGAGGACAGGAGTAGTTAAGGATTAAGGAAGGTTGAACTGTTTCTCCGTATTACTCAATCTGTGATCATCCCTGACAGGATAAATGTAGAATTTTTACTAAAGAATTACTTTTCATTGAAAGCAAATATGATTCACTAGCATAAATATAAAAAAAGAAATAACAGGTGGTGAATACAACTCAAGACATTAAATTTCCATGAGTCACTGAAGCCAGATGGCATGTATTTGAGAATTCTGAAGAAATTTAAGATCAAAGCATTTTTAGATACCAACAATATGGGCAATTTATCATATAAAACAACTATCAGAGTCAGGGAGATTGCCAAATGTATTATATGACATTATTAGGAGAGACACAAATTGTTCAGTCAATTCAATTAAATGTAATGAAACTTAACAAACTTATTGGCCACCACCAAGTGCAAAGCACTGTTCTGGGCACTGGGCATTCAAAGGTGTTTATGACAAGGTCACGTCCTTCATAATCTCACAATGGAGATTACGAAGATTGTCCTTCATAATCTCACAGTGTCAGTAGTAGCCAAAGATATATAAAGTCACACATACTTAATGATTTTATAAAGAGAACAATATTTAAAGAATTCTCAAATAGAATTTTTTCTTTCCATCTGAAGGTGAGTTGGTCAGGGATCAGATATAGGAAACTGAAACCATTCCAGCTAGGCTAAGAAGAGAAGATTTTTGTGCTTTAAGAACTGTGGAAAAGGAATTCCCTGGCGGTCCAGTGGTTAGGACTCTGCACTTCCACTGCCAAGGGCCTGGGTTCCACTTCTGGTTGGGGAACTGAGATCCTGCAAACTGTGTGGCACGGCCAAAAAATAAAAGGAATTGTGGAAAGACTAGAGGAATAGGCCTTACACTGAATAGGCCTTGCACTGAGTTCCTAGGGACAATACTCTGGAACTACATCCATAGGAGACACTGCCTCTGTCCTAATCAGGAGACTAGCTCTGGAACCACCATGCCACTTCTTCTTCTACAACCTCTGCTAGCAAAATGAGTGTCCTTGACACTGCCTTTCAACACTGTCAGGCTAAAGACTGGACACTGGAAACTACTGCAGCTGCCACAGAAGAAACAAACACCCAAGGTCACGCTTACCAGTGGCAGCAGCTGAAGTAACAGGAGCGTGGTATCCGCCTTGGGATGTCCACCTCCACCTTCCAAATCTCAGGAGTGGATATGTGATGGGTAGCCATGGTGGGGTGGGGAGCTGGGAAATGTAGGTCTTGAGCAGTACTGCATTGTAGTAGCATAGGATATAGGACAGCAGGTCACACTGAAACTGGGTGAAATGGAGGCTGAGTGAGGCAACCCCCAGTCTCTGCCACAGATGCTTGTGTATCTCCCTCCCTATTTACAACCTAGTCTTTCCCAACCCACTCCCACCCGCAAACCCACCCCAAAGCAACTCCTGTTCTTGCTTTTCCTGCTTGTTATCTTCACTATCCGCCCAACTGACCCAATAAAACAAAAGCCTTGGAGTCAACATCAGCCCCTCTCTCATTCACTGGACAATCAATCAAATTGTCAATAAATCATGCTACTTCTATCTCAGATGCCACTGCCTTAGTTCTGGCCCTCTTCACCTTTTAAACAGATTATTATTGTTTCCTTACCAGTAATCTAACAGGTTCTTCCCTTAAAAAGAAATCTTCCATGTCTCCTGACTTCCAGAATTATCTTTCTAAAGTCAAATCTCATCATGTCACCCCTTTGTATGAAACCCTTCAAAGGTTCCCAATTTCCTATACAAGAATGTCCAAGCTTCCTGGCAGGACAATTCAGAATCCTCCCCAATTGGACACAAGCCTATGTCTTCAACCTCTCTCTTTCCAGTGCTATATCCCTTTTTACCTCTGCCTAGTAACTCTATACTTCTCACCAGTCCCCAAGTACACCAGATACAGTTATGATTTTGTTCCCCTACATTTGCTGTTTTCTCCATCCTGGAGTATACTTTCCCACAGTAAATAAACTTCTATTCATTCTTCAAAACCCAACGTAAATGGTACTTTTGCAAAACTTTCCCAAGCAGAGTTTGTCTTTCTCTCCTCTTCACTGCTATCCCATGTTTCTCACACTGCTGTTCAAACGTGTTTCAGAATAGATAGATTTTTCTCACACTGCATGCCTTCCACCTAACTGAGAGTGCATTTACGTCAGGAACAGTGTCATCCAGATTCATGCTCCTTCCCTATCTCAAATCTACCACAGGAGCTGGTACATCAGAAGACTCAATAAATATTTATTGAGTGACCAGGTGAAGAAAATATAAAAGCATTTATTAAAAAAAAAAAAAACTTTTAAAAATAAAAGAGCATTCAAAGACTTAAAAATATATCAACCTATTATGATATAATAACATTCCTCTTCTCTTACCTGAGTCCAAGAGAAAAATGAAAAGATGTTAAGGGAATAGGTGTAGTGTTGTTTTTAAGATCTGCTCAGTCTCTAAAAGATATAAATTTGGCAGCCTGACATGAAAGAGTCAAGATGAGCACATAGGACTTTCTTGAAGGCAGCATTCACTTTCTACCCAGAGTGAGCCAGCAAAATCACAGAAGCCTATGTACAGTTTTCCTTGGACTGTATATATGTTTAGAGTATAGTAGCTGGATAGCTCTAGGGAAAGTTATTGACTTTCATGTAAACCCAAAAGAAAGAAAATCTGCTCAAATCCAGAGGGAACTTGTTAAGTCAGAGAACAACTAGGCTTCTCTTGTAACAATTCAAGTAATTATGGGAAAATTATAACCTGTAAATATGACACGGAGCACCGTGGACCGACATTTGGTCCTCACAGGAAAAACAGCAATGGAGTTTGATTGAATGCTATTCTTAAAAGTATTAATGTTAGAGCATAGTTTCTCAAAGTGTGTGCTAGGGAACATACACTTTGTAGTTAAAAGAGTCTGGAAAATGAGCCTAGTATATGGTCTTTTTAGAACATCATAAAGACGATAGACATAGTAAGCCTCTGAGAAGTCTCATTGAAGTTGTTCTGTATTTACTGTTTCTCAAACATATTTGGCTACCCTTGTTTTCTTTTAAATATCCAGCAGAACTAGTGCTCAGTAATGATGTATGGAATGCAGAAATTAAGGAAGTTATAGTTGGTAGTCTCGTGATAAGAATTAAGTGATTAGGCTGGAGTAGCCCTCTGACTCGTGTAAAAAAGGAGGAATAATACAAACCCTAGTGCACCTAGAATGATGATCCCTCTCTGTGGTGGCTCTCAAGAAGATATGTGCACCTCCTAATCCTTGGGACCTGTGAATATTACATAATATGGCAAAAGAGTGAGCATTGCCTTATATGGCAAAAGATGTAATGAAGAATCATAGAGGAGGAGCTTATCCTAGATTATAAATATAATTGTATATATCTTTATAAGCCAGACACACAGGTGAGAAACAGAAGCAGAGATGCGGGTAGCAGGGTAGGCATGGGAAGCTGGAAGGGGATGCGATTCTTCCCCAGAGCCCCTGGAGGGAGCGTGCCCTGCGAAACCCTTGGATTTCAGACTTCTGGCCTCCCGAGTGTGAGAGAATAAATTTCTGTTGTTTTTACGCCACCGAGTTTGCAGTAATTTGTTATAGCAGCCGCAGGAAACTAATACACCCCAGTTGAGCACCTCTCTGACTGAGGCACTAAACAATGTTCACCAGCCTCCACAATGTTCCCGAAGGTAAGGGATGAGCTTGCCACTTCTACCTCTGGCATCCCAATTTTGTTAAGTAACCTGCCATAGCCCTTCTTGAACCTATTTATATATAATTGCCCATATAATATCTTGAGGCAATGAGTTTCATAAATTTACTACCCACTGTGAACGGCATCTTGGTGTATGGAGTTTTTTATGGCACGGTACATTTTCATGATGAATCCATTTGCCCCTTTTTTCACCTTTTGCTTGACACTTGTATCATTAGCTTAAATATATGTGGGAGACAATTGAACTCCGCTAAAGAGGACACAGGTCAGAGAGGAGAGCTTGAAGCAGGGAGACCATATTCATGAGACATGTAAAAGCAGCTCCTTCTGAAGTTGGCGGTGTCTGTGGAAAGTGCCCTGTGTAGAGGGCTGAGGTTCCTGCTGGGGGCACTAGTAGAGGACCTTGAGGCAAATATTCATCCTTGGGACATTTTAAGAAGAGGTGACCCAGAGGCAAATCATGCAGAAATACAGAAATTAAACCCAGCACGGGAATCTGCCTCTGCCAGATAACAAGACACATTTTCTTTGGGCTTTTAATAGGAAAATGAGCATGTCTTATTTCCTGTTGATGGATCAACAGTGCATAATCTTGATGAGCCTGGTGGAAAGATCTTAAGGATGAAGCCTAGAGACATGACTTATTGCTTTTTTTTGACACTGGCATTCCATCTGCCACCAAGAGTCCAATTAAAAGAAAAAAAAAGAATTTACTATAAAGAATTGGAATTTGCAGTCTGCGTGTTTAAATGCTAATAGATATTATAAACAGAGCTTATGAAACTTTGGTTACTTAACATTAGTTAAACCTTACTTAAGATTCTAGAACATTTATTCTCAAACTTTAGGCAGTAAGTCAAAAGTGAAGGGTTCCCTATCCCCAGTTTTCCCTGAGTCTATAGGTGCAGGGAAAGTAAGGATGATGGGAAGAATGCCATGCGCTGAGAAATGTTTCAGAATGTGTGTGTATGTGTGTGTGTGCGTGTTAAATTTTAACAGTGTAGTGGTCAGCGCCTGCCTCCCCTTTTATACATGCTACAGTTTGCATTGGGGGTAAGACAGGAGGCAGAAGAATACAGATATATTCATATATATATATATATATATATATATATATATACATATATATATACACACATATAAAGAGGGAGAGAGATTCAAACACCTGGTACCGATGTCTACAGTTATTAAATACATAATTCTGCTCAAATTATCATCTTAACTATCTTGAAAACAATTGTATAACACACTCAAATGACGTCTCTTTGGTAAATCTTTATACTCTTGAAAGAGATTTATAAACTTAAAAGGAATAAAAATAATTGTTAACATTTAGTGAGGACGTCCTGTGTTCCAAGTGCTTTATGCATATAATGGGTTTAATTCTCACAAGAACCCATGAGGTAGATGCCATGTTTACCGCTCTTTTATAGATGAAGAAACAGAGGCCTGTTCCCAAGGTCACACCAGTATTGAGAAGTAGAATAAGTATTTGAATTCAAACAGACTGTATCTTTTAAACATTTGCTTTCCATATTTTCATTTATTGAAGTTTAAGCCCTTGTATATGATTGTGTCATTGAAGAAATTCTACATAGCTATTTTATTTTTCTGTGATTTAGAACATCAATTCCCTCTTTTTCCATCTACCAAGTTTGGATCACTAAATAGAACTGTTTTGAAACTCTAAAGTAAAAGAAAACAATTGGCACATTTTCTACATCAAGGCTTCCAGGAAGTTAAATACCCAAAACCCCTTCATCCCATGCAAGATGGATGGTCAGGGTGCATTCTAGAATGCTACAAATTCCATCTTTTCTAGGTCCTTTTAATAATCCCCTACCGAACACAGAGCACTAAGCAATCTCTTCTCACAATTACAACAGCAGGGACCCAAACTGCATGGCCATAAATAGCTTTAAGACCACCCATCTTTTTCATTAGCAAGAAGGGATAATACCTCTCTTATGGATGTAAAAACACACTCACATTAAACTGCCTTTCACAGAATTACTGATTCAACTCCTGAAATTTTTTCTGATTGTTTGCTCACTTTTAAAAACTTAGATCACCTTCTACTTGAAGTCTTTTGTTTGTTTGTTTGTTTTTTCCACAGTGACAGTGCAGAGGAGTGATCTTATTTTCATGGTAATAAAAACAGGGCTTCTCATGAAGGCAAAGCTGCTAAGTGTTGATTATGATGCCCTCCCTTCCCTACACTCCACTTCTATTTCTTACTATATGTTTCTGCTTTGTCTTCTCTAGGCCAATTTCCTATATTAAAGCCACTGCTGGGCCTCTCTCTCTTTTTACTCCTGATCACAACTTTAATACACGTTCTATAAGCATCACACCCTTTGAACAACAGCCACTTAACTTCTTTTGGAATAGGGAATAGGGACTCCACAGGTTCAGGACCCACACTTCCCAGAATAAGGGTATTATTCACTGCTTCCTGACAGTTCCAGGTCTACATGAAGAAAAAACGGCAAGAAACCCAAGGCCTCCAAAGGACAGATGAGTCCCTTTCTGCCTGGAGGAACATCAGTGTGGGAATACAAACAATTGAGATAATGACCCTGTCATCAAAACCTTTTGGATTCAATCAGGAGGGAAAATCATGCGGGGAGAAAGGATGACAAAGCCAACCATTAAGAGGATAAATTCCAACTCCAACCCCCTCCACCTTTTTATATAAGTCCTTTGGGATATGAGCCTCCCAGCCTCTGAAACCTCCTCTCCAACTAATCCTGACCTGAGGGACTGCATTCTCAAGTGCATCAAGATCTTTCTTTCTTCTCCACCTTGGTACCTATACCTCCTTCCTCGTGGAAAGTCAGTCCTTCTTTGTCGGCCTGACAAGCTCCTTCTTCCCCACTTCAGATTTAACTCTGTCACTTCTTCTGGTGAGTTCTCCTTATTTACTCAAGGCAGTTCTGCACATTTTACCATTTATCTCTTTGCTCCAAATACATCCATAAAGGCAGGCAGGAACTATGGTTTTATTGTCTCTAGCACTTAGCTGTGGAGTCTGATCCCTACTAAGTGCTTAATAAGGCTTAGGTGTTTGAGTGGCCAGGAGCATAGCAGAGTAGTTAAGTGGTTATGTTCTGCTATTAGACAAATCTGTGTTCACATCCAGCCCTGGTACTTACTATCCAGGTGACCTTATGAAATTTCCTTAAGCTTCAGTTTTTCCTCTATAAAATGAATATACTATCTATCTTAGAGGCTTATTGCTATGATAAAAAGTGACATGTGAGGAAATGCAGTAAGACTTGGAAAACAGTTGTTACTAGTATTGTCATTATTACTAAGAATAGCTTAAATATAATAGAGTAAAATTTCATATATCCATGTTGAGGATATAATGACTAGAAGAGCAATGGATCAGATGTAGGCAAACCCCAGCAAAGTTTCTGGAGGAAGGGGGCCTTTAAAATTTAAAGGTGTTAATGAAAACAGAAGTCATAGACTGAAGAAAAAAAATACTGCAGGAAGAAACAATGATACCAGGAGCAGATAAATAACACTGAAGTATATGGAAGGAGGTTGACAAAATAACGATGCTGAGACATAATGGTGGTAAGATGTTGAACAACAGGCAGAGTCACCAAGATGGGACATGGATCCCAGTGAGAGCTCTTGAGTCATGAAATAAAGTGAGCATTGGAAATTTTTCATGCAGTTGTATCTAAGATCTTTTTGAAGCAGAGAGACTTGAAGGCAGAGAGAACAAATAAAAAAGACTGCGGTAAACCAGGAAGTCCATGTGGTTACAAGAGGGCTGTCCCTTACATCAGGCTAATGAGCTGATGCTAAATGAGTTCACTTTGGCAATTTTTTTGGAGTGTTATTTACACTTGCTGACGAAAAGCCACTTATTGACTGAACTTGAAGCAACCAGAGAAACAGCTTTACTTGAGAAGCCTAGAAGTGAGTTAATGGCCAGTCCCCAAAGGGAGAAGAGTCAGCACTTTTCAAGCATTTGCTGATCAAGACTTTTGCATATCTGAGCTCCTGCACATCAAAGAGGACTTCCCACTCGGTTTGCTTACCCCTTTAACTAAGTCCTTGAATTTAAGGACAGGAGAAGTTCCTGTAAGTGGAGAATTACAAATAGTCAGAAGTTGCATTCAGAGCAATATAGCTGTTCTGCCTATTAGAAAATGACGCAGCTGGAGTGTTATTAATTGAGCAAAAATACTGCCCACCTGGAGCCTAGTGATCTTCACCGAGGGGTTGTAAAATCTGTAGGTATCAGAATTCATTTGTGAAGTGCCTCATGACTGTCCTGAAAGATTGGGATCCAAAGGTGAAAAGTCTCTTCACAAAGAGGTCAGATCACTAAGGTCAGTACGCTCAGGATTGGGTCACAAGGGTCAGAATGCCCTGCCAACAAGACTTCAACCAGAGTGTAGAACTGGAAGAAACCTGTGGGTGAGGGTGAAGCAAGAGAAAGATAAATAGGCTTATCCGCCAGGGTTAAAGAAATATGGGCCATGAAATCTGGCAAACCTAACTGTGTTTGGAAACAGACTTGTAAATTTAAATTGGGTTAATAAGAATTTGACATGTTTCAGAGCAAGGAAAGTGTGCTTGTCTCCATATAAGGCCCAATGTGTCAATTTCATTGTTTGTTGCAAACAGTCAAGACCTAACCCACTAGTGCGTTAACCCACATTTTCTGTGTGTTGTGCTTAGAAGTGATTATATTCTCTAGAAGTTGGATCTGAAAACGATGACATTAAGATTCGAGTGCCGACAGTTTCCTAGCACTGTATTCCATATATTTGCAGAGACCAAAATGAGGCATTAATTACTTAAGGCATTATCTTTAAATATGTATCAAATGCATTTTAAACGGTTTTTGTCTCAAATTTTAACTGCTACTTTTCTAGAAAAAAAATGTGTCTCAACTTTAGGTCTAGTTTATTTCATTTCATATTTTTATTCTGAAATTTATAACACAAATAGATTTGACAGAGCCAATCATTTGGAATCAGCCATTAACAAAATAGCCAAATGGAGGTTTACAATAAAAAATATTAGATATGTACCACGTTATTTTTTTTAAATACATCGGTGAAAGATAGCCATTATTATGAAAACTTACATTTTAGGATACTTTGTAATTCACAGAACATTTTAAAATATGTTACTCCATTTGATGGCCACTAGACACAATATACCACATATAAGTAATCAAGTTAATTGTGAGATATTTTTGGTATTAAATGGCAGCTGGACATATTAAAGACAATGGGCCATATTTCCATTTTTGGCATGTGATTTCAATTAGCTCAAATAAGATTATGTATTTCATCCCGTGTGAACCGTATCAAAAATAAATTCATATGGCTTAATATTATTAAAATGTTATCATCTTTGGCTTCCTTCTTCTCTGGAATGTACCAGGCATCATGCAGAATGTGGAAAGTTTACATAATACAGAACAACAATATAAATTTTGAGACGTAATTCTGCTGTCTTTTCAAGATATACTGCAGTAGGACTAACAACTATACATCTCAACTTTAGCAAGATCCAATTTTCCCTTCTAAACCAAAGAGTCACTCCCAAGATTCAGACTTTCATTTTGTAAAATGATTCCATTAAAAATACACAAGAAACACCAAGACTGTAAAATAACAAAAATGTGTGACTATAGACAAAATTGTTGTCTTGTAATGAAGTGATGCTTCATTAATCACTTTCAAAGTGTACATTCTGATTTGTAGATGACTTCCAACGTAATATATTGAGTACTGAAAGCTGCCTGTGATGGTTAATTTAGTATTGTACAATAAGAAGAAGAGTTGACATTTGTAAGGGCAAATTCATACTTGATGAGATAGTCCTGAAGATGATGTTCTTATTGTGACAGTCCCTTCTCCAAATGACTTGGAAGGACCCTAAAACCTGGGCTGTTATCCTAAGAAACATGTTTAAAATACTTCACTTTAACCAGACTCTGAGGTTTTCTTGGAGTAAAACCAGGCATTTGATATGTACCCCCGGTAATTATTTCACATACAAGATCAAAGTTTTATACTTCTTGCTTGACTTCCAAAATAGGGCACAATTGGTGTTCAAAGCATACTTGTTTATTTGAAAAATAGTGTTAAGGTCGTTTCCTCCCATAGATGCTATTATTGCTAGTTAATTCTATTAACCATTAGTAAAGATCTTTCTCTGTAAGATTAGCTAATTTTCATATTCATGAAAATTTTCCTCATTTTTATAAAAGCTAAAAATTCAGAGGAAGTGTCATGAGGTAAGAAAACAACTTCAATTTAATGTGTTTTATAAAGTCTCTTACTCTCCCCTCCATCCTTTCTAGGGATTTAATGTGGAAGGAAAATGTTATAGCACATTCTCAATCCAATGGTTAAATTATGAACTCTAGACTAAAAACACCTGTGTTCAAATTTGGGCTCCACCAACTTGAAGAAGTTATTCAAACTTTCTAAAATTCTTTACCTATAAAGTAGAGAATACAGAATATATCTCATAGGTATCTGTGAGAACTAAATGAGATAATGTTAAAATGACTGGCCCTTAGTAAGTATTCAGTAAACATTAACTATTATTTCATTATTACTTATAACTTGTCCTCACCCATTTCCCCACCTAAGAACTTAAGAAAAATAAATCACAGTCTATTCAAATGTCTGAGAGAACATGTAATAGATACCTCAGACTCTATCTACACTCTCATTAACCCAGTGTGAAAACCAGAGTGGGGCATAGTTTATCAGACCAAAGATTAGACTTATATATTCCAACTTTTCCCATATTTCACCTTTTTCCTCTTCTTTAGTATACCCTTTTCTCATATTTTGTTCACCGTGGCCCAATTTGCTGTTAGAGATAAATCACTCATACATGAATGGTCCCAGCCATTCCCCTCGTCCTGCTTGCTAAAGAGGATTTGCCATTGCTCGCTTAGTTTCTTCCCATCCCTGGCTGTCTACTGAGAATCTTCCTTTGCCAGATTGGTTCCTCTGATCTTCTGTGATGCAAACTCAAAAGGGAAGTGGTGGGAATACAAAAGAAACAAAAATCCAACCAAACAACCACAAAAGAAATAGTACTCAGACTGGGTCAGGGGAAAGAGTCTCAGAGAGTTTTGGAATTAAGAAGCATGGGAGCAACTACAGTGTGTGAAACAAGAACAAAAAGGGATTTAAAAGGCAATGCATTGGGCCTGTGTTCTCTTTGTGGCATTCTAGAAAAAGAAGGAGAGAAGTTTAGTTATTTGGAAATAATATTTTGGTTCCAAGTCTATAACTCTGAGACTGGACCACATGACCCATGGCTTTATAACCATTACCTAAGTTAAGTGCATGACTAAGATTTATTATAAAGTGTGGGAAGAAAATTTTCAGTTACAAATAGTTATAATAGTGTACTAGGACAATTCCTGGTACTCACTGTTGGCTAAATAGCTTTAAGCACTGGGCTCCACCAAGCAACAATCAATGAATCTGTTCAATCAGTCTTAAACAGCTGCATTTGTTGCAGGAAAAGAAAGTGGAGCATGAGAGGAAGGTCACGTCCCAGGTCTCAGGTAATTCCCTGGGACAGCCACCAAGTCTAGGTTCTTGGCTTCGTGTAGGAAAGAATTCAAGAACAAGCCATAATAAAGTGAAAGAAGGTTTATTCAGGGAGATACACACTCCATAGACAGAGTGTGTGCCATCTAAGAAGGCAAGAGGCATCAGGGTATGGGATTGTCAGTTTTTACTGGGGTGAGTAATTTCATAGGCTAATGAGTAGGAGGAGTATTCCAGCTATTTTGGGGAAGGGGTGGGGATTTCTAGGAATTGGGCCAATGCCCATTTTTTGGCCTTTTATGGTCAGCCTCAGAACTGTCATGGTGCCTGTGAGTATGTCATTTAGTTTGTTGATGTATTACAATGAGTGTATACTGAGGCTCAAGGTCTAGTGGAAATTGACTCATCCGCCATCTTGGACCTAGTTGGTTCTAACCAGTTTATGTCGTGTCCTCAATTGCTGTCTTTTTTTTTTTTTTGCGGTACGCGGGCCTCTCCCATTGAGGAGCACAGGCTCCGGACGCGCAGGCTCAGCAGCCATGGCTCACGGGCCCAGCTGCTCCGTGGCATGTGGGATCTTCCCAGACGGGGGCACAAACCCGTGTCCACTGCATCGGCAGGCAGACTCTCAACCACTGTGCCACCAGGGAAGCCCGGCTGTCATTCTTTTAAAGGTTGTGCCCTGCCCCCTTCCTGCCTCACGTTCACTGAGTAACATTATCCATCTGCATTGTAATTTTCCTACACATTTAAAAATACTTAATATTTCTCTTTCTTGCTTTATATTTTAGCCCACAGGTTTCTGCTTCTCTGTCTTCAAGATAATCTTTAAATCCATGAACACTTTGGGGAAGGGAATATTTTTGTTACCGAAGTTCATGTGCCCAACACACAGTGAGGCCAAAGAAAGCTAAACGCTGGAATTTGGAGCAGAGAAAGGTTTATTGCAAGGCCAAGCAAGGAGCATGTGCAGTTCATGCTCAAAAAACAAAACCGGAAGTCCCTGATAGTTTTTTGGGGACGAGTTTTTACAGACAAAATCTGGGATGAGGGCTGCAAGGTGTGTGACTGTCTTCTGATTTGTTGGTTGTGAGGTAACAGGGTGGTGCTCCAGGAATCTGAAGTTTCCATCCTTCACCTGGGTGGGGGCCTTAGTTCCTGCAGAAGAATTCAAAGATATTGTTATGTATATTCCTTGAGGAGGAACCAAGATGCTGCCCCATGATTGTACTATTGTTTCTTGACTGCTTCTCCCTTGTTTCTGCATTCCCTCCCTTTCCTGGTTAACTGTTTGAATCCACCCTTTGGAACTCAGGGAAGGTCAAGGAGACTGAATGAGACCTATTTCCTGCAAACAAGAAACAGGGACATGGAAAGGATTTGAACGGGGGAGGGTTCCACAGAGTCCTGCTCTGTTTCATTTTCCCACAGCAATCATCATTAGCCTTTGCAGTCTTGAGAATGAATGGTCCCTAAGAAACAAACACAAAGTATAGATGCATTATTATCTTAATTCCAGACTGGACTTCTTCCCTTCCTCCTTTTAGTGCTTTCTCCACAAATTCTGCAGCTTATCAACCTAAAAACAAATTTGATTGTCAAATTGTAGCAGAATATGACACTTAGGCATAATGATTATTTTGAGCTAAAGACAATTAAGAAAAAGCTCTCTACCCTCCCCCTATTTGTCTAAGCAGGACATAAATTTGTAAAGGTGTCTCCCCTCCCCTCTCTACCAGAAAGACAGAAGTTAATCACCAGAGACAACTCTAGACCCTTACCAGTCTAAAGACAGCACCAGAGAAACCTATGTAACAAATTTTTACTAAATAACCCTTATCTTCCATTAGTTTCCCCCATATATTTATCTTCAGAACTTGCCCCCCAGATACTCAATGTCCTTTTCCTCTGTCTTACCATTTCTCTAAAAATTTATTATTCTTTTCTTAAGGTGACATATAAGCCCAAGTTCTAATCATCCTTTATGTGTTAGTCATCACTGGGTACTTCTATGTGTATGTACTATGCACATGTTAAAAACTTCTGTTTGTTATTCTCTTATTAATCGGCTTTTATGAGTCTGATTTACAAGGCATCAGCCAATGAACCTAAGATAAGTAGAAGGAAAACAGTTTTCCTCCCCCAGATTACCATGCTCATGCTTTAAAATGTCTGTTGACTTCTTAAATATCTACAGAATAAAATCCCATCTCCATAGATGGCTCTTCCAAACTGAGCCCCAACCTGTTTCTCCAACCACTCCTTTCCAAAACATTCTCTACTGGTCCACACAAAAGCTTTTCCCTACTGCCTGAAGACAAGTTACCCAGGATATGGGTAGGATATTCTCTTATATGTATTGTTTTCTCTTTCTACAATACCCTTCCCTGGGAAAACTTGTACCTCTAACTAAACATTTTTTGACTCAGGTTATATCTCACCTCTTCGTTGTGGCTTTTCCTTAACTTCTGCAGATAATACTGGTACTCCTGAAGTACTATTATTTTTTTAACCTTCTTTAACCATGACAAAAACAAAAGAGAAAACTCTTATAAGCCTCATGTTACAAGTAATAAATTGGGAGCTATAGAATTTAAATAATTTCTTTGAGGGCAAAACTGGCAAATTTGCCACCGTTGTCTTAACAGCCAAGCAGTTGCTCCTTCTCTGTGCCCCTGTAGATTTCTAGTCATCCCTCCATTACAGTCCTTAGCAGGTAGTACTGAAAATATTTGTCTCAGTGTGTCTCCTCTGCATTTCCAACTGGATTCTTTTCCTGAGTTTAACGTTTCTATAGCCCCAGGACTTGGTATGGTTCTTGGTATTCAAATATCTCCTGAATAAATGGAACAATTTGTCAATGAAATTTTGTTTTTAGTTTAAGAAAGAAAGGGAGCATGAGCTAACTTTTAACAAGCTTTATACAATTTACCAGACATTGTGCTAGATTCTACAAAGCTCATTCAAATTTATTTAATGAGTTTTATCAAAACTCTCTGTATTTATCAAAGCTGATTTATATTACAGAAAATATAATAACTTTATAGCACTTTAACCAAATGAAGTAAATCTTCTAAACATTCAGGAATTAGGTTCTTGCTGAAGACTTATTATGAGATTTGTTGAAGAGACATTTCTTACATATTAATAAAGAAAAAAAAATCAGTGGAAACCAACTCAGAATCAAAGCAAAAGAGTTAAACACAGCTAATTTGTTTTTTTTCCACAGATTTAAACCCAGCAGTCTTTGCATCTCTTTTATTCATGTACTTGGCAGTAAACAGTCTCTCCATTCTGCTGTGTGTTCTGTTTTATTTTAGGCTCTTTGGTGGCAAGTAGCAGACCATCTAAACCCAGCTTAAGCAAAAAGGAGATTTTGATATAGGAATTGAAGAGTGTCTCATCAACTCCACACCTTTAAAGGGATTAGAATCATTAATAAAAGCTGTTAGAAACCCTGGCAGTGACTCTCAATCTCTCTCTCCCTCTATCTCTGTCTCTCTCTCTCAAAACTTCTCTCAACCTTTCTGTACATAGTCTCTCATCTCTATGATTCTCTTTGCCTGTTTCCATCATTCTTCTTTGTTATCTGTTTCTGTTTCTACATGGTGGGAGATGGGTAGCTGTCCAACATCCAAGGACTTATTTCACGTTGTACGTCTCTAGCCATGTTTAGAGATGAACTAGATGACTCTGAGTATCAATTCCTTGGAGAAGGATTTTGATTGGCTCAGCGTGATCAGGTGTAAACTCTGGGCAATTCAATAGTAGTAGTCAAAGTCTACTACTTTTACAATAGACAAAGGTCTTGCAACAAACAAAGAGAAGCTAGAGATATGTAGGGGTGAATTTCTCAGAGAAGAGGGGGGGAGTGTCAATTGAGCAGATACCCCAATAATTGTCCATTTCACATATATTCTTATCTATATTTTTCCTTACATTTAAGCCAGTCAGAGTGTCTGTATGTTACATTTTTTTTTTTTTTTTTTTTTTTTTTTGCATTACACGGGCCTCTCACTGTTGTGGCCTCTCCCGTTGCGGAGCACAGGCTCCGGATGCACAGGCTCAGCGGCCATGGCTCACAAGCCCAGCCGCTCCGCGGCATGTGGGATCTTCCCAGACCGGGACACGAACCCGTGTCCCCTGCATCGGCAGACGGACTCTCAACCACTGCGCCACCAGGGAAGCCCTGTATGTTACATTTTTATTAGATATTCAAAACACAATATTGAGGAGTCGATTTCTCAATGAATTTGTGGTAGGTTCAATCCTAAAAATTTAGACCATTATTTCCTAGGCACTATAAAATCATTACAGATGATTGAATCCACACCTTACCTGATTGTTATATAATTATCTCCACTTTTCCAAATAGAGAGATGCTTTCAGCTCAATGTAACTAAAACTAAAGAAAATCAGCAGAGGGAATGTCTTTTCTTATTATATTATAGTCATGTTTGTGTTATAACAGAATGGTTAAATGAAAGGGACATACCCATGTCACTGCAGGACCAAATTAGCAAATTGAATAGTTTTGGTGTGTTCACAGAATAACTGATTAGACCATGTTACCTCGAGAGAGGAGTCTCCAATACACAGAAATGCCACATTGGAGGAGCCGCTGATCTAAGGATGTAATTGGACATGGATGAATGGGTAAATCAGAAAATGCTTACCAAATTCTTCCCTAATATTGCCTAGTGCAAAATAATTAGCCTCCAGCCTATAAAGACAGAAATAACATTTATTGACTCATTGTTTTTTAATATAAATACATTTGTAAAAATAAAATCACTCTCAAAATTTGCCAAGTTACCTTTTTTCTTAAGACAACCCCTCAAAAGTAGCTGACCAAAAACTCCTGTGACTAGGCAATAAACTGAGTGTACACATTCATCTTCTTGTTCTTCCAAAATGCCATTGAAATGACAATAAAAGTGTTCAAAAGAGAATAAATTGATAACAACATCATAAAAGGAGGTGATGGAGGGTAAGAGGGTGGACAAAGAAGAAAATGAAAGCAGATGGGGGTCACAAGGAAGTGCACCCCTAGGATGGAGGAAATCATACACTCAACAGAATGTACACTCACTGAAGAATGTGTCAATCCAGGAAAGGCCCTTCTTCTAGGAGAAAATATGGAGAAACTCTAAGCTAAGAACCAGCAAATTAAAGAGAAGGAATGGGCAGTGGAACTGTGTCAGACAGGGTCCAACTGGGAAAACAAAAACCTTTATAGGTATCCCAAACCAGAAGAAACCAATCACTATAGAGAATGTGTTATCTTGATGATGGGGAGAACTGGGATGCCCAAGGACTTGACATGGTGATGCAACCCAAAGATTAGCAAAAGCAGTAGGCTTCTATCACCCCTAAGGGCTAGAGGGACCAAATTAGTGTTACCAGAGCTCAAAGTCACAGCTGTTCAGCAGCAGATGAAACAATGGTAAGCCTGCCCACTAGAACCTGAGACCACAGAGGAAAGGATGGATTGGCAGGAGAGGTATGGAGGAAACACTACACTTCTTGAAATGCTGCCCAGGACACTGCTGCTGCCTGGGACACAAGACAGGGAGAAATACCCTGGCTTCTCTCTTCTTGCCTCACTCCAGTCTTCTCCCTGTGCTTCCCGTTGGCTGAACCTGGCCAATTGTCAAGGGAAGCTGAGAAATAAGGTTTCTGCTCCATGGAGCAAGGCACACAGAGGTTGGGATTACATCTGAGATTATACAGCCATAGGACAATCAAGAGACAGTTGTCAGGAAAATACTTTCTATGGAAACTAACTCGGACAAGAGAGAACTAGGGTCTTCAGTGGGAGTTACTCCCCTAATTCTCATTACTTTTTCTTCCTAGGAGTGGGAAGGAGAAGGTCTGCCTGCCTACCCCTCTCCTCTACACAGTAAAGTGCATCTGCTGTTCTATACACATGCAGTTCCTGGCAGAGAAAACCCATCCCTGTTATTTACACTCATCAATGGAGTCTTTTATTCACAACATTAAGTAGACAACAAAAGAAAGTCATTCACTTGAGGAAAACTAGAGGGTCAAAAAAAATAATAAGATGAACAAACAGAACAAGTGATACCAGAGAACACAAATAATTTACTAAACAGAATTATAATTAGTCTCTTCAGAGACATTCAAAAGTATGTTACACACAGGGCTTCCCTGGTGGCACAGTGGTTAAGAATCTGCCTGCTAATGCAGGAGACATGGGTTTGAGCCCTGGTCCAGGAAGCTCCCACGTGCCACAGAACAACTAAGCCCATGCGCCACAACTACTGAGCCCATGCACCACAACTAATGAAACCCATGCACCTAGAGCCCATGCTCCACAACAAGAGAAGCCACCACAATGAGAAGCCCATGCACCACAACAAAGAGTAGCCTCCACTCGCTACAAATAGAGAAAGCCCACACGCAGCAATGAAGACCCAATGCAGCCAAAAGTAAATAAGTTAAATTAATTAATTAAAAAAAATGTTGTCCACAAAAACAATTTCACATTCAGGAAGAAATTACTGTGGAAAAGGAGCAATTAGAAAATTCTTGGAAATTAGATATGACTGGCAAATTTTTAGAAATTTATTAAAGTGCTGTAATATGAGTGAAAATGATCTTAATCGAGAACATAAAGCCAGACCCCTAAAGATTAAGTATATATGTTAAAGGATAAACTGACCACATTACAATTTACAAGACTTTATTTGGGCACACATTGATTCAAGCTGGGCAGCACCAGACAGAAAGGAGTTAAGAACACTCCACTGACAAGCTGGGGAAAGGCTTTTATAGAGATGACAGAAAAGCAGAACAAAGAATTATTTGATTGGCTATACCTTAAGGAATTACCTTATTTGGGAAAGCCTAGTTGAATGTTTGTCATTAACTGTCCTCAAGTTTCCTTTCCTCAGATTTGAAAGCATTGACTCTGGCTTAGGTTTTGGTTTGTTTACAGAGGCCACCAAGGTGTTAAAACCACCTCAGTCTAATGGCCTTGTTTAACTAAATATACATGTAATTAATATAAATAACTTTATATATAAATTTATATATGTATAAAATATATTTACATAAAAGAAAATTTTAATATATATAAAATGTAATTATAACTTTAATATAGGATACTTTATATTATATATATTTAATATATCATTACTTTAATATATATATTAAAGAAAAATTAAGAGACATGGAGAATTCATCAGGAGTGTCCATATCCCTATCTGAAAGTCCCAAAAAAGAAAAAAAAAAAAAAAAAAAAGAAACACAAATTCAGCAGGAGAAAATGGAAGAAGTCAGAGGGGAACGAGGAGGAGCAAAGTCATGGGAGTTAAAGAAATGCCTAAATGCCAACTGGGTACATGATGAGAAATTCATATCTAGACACCAACAAGAACTAGATATCTCCTTTAGAGTTCTCAGTCTGAGGGTAACAAAAATGTGAGGGTATAAAATAAAGACATTTTGAACACACAATGAATTATCTTTACTTACCACTTCTTTAAAAAAATTGTGGTTTCTCTTCAAACCAACAAAAAAGGCATTGAAGAAAGAGAAGCCATAGGATCTAAGAAAGAGTGTACCCAAGAGTAGTAGGCTCTGTGGCATGTGAGAAGAAAAATGGTCAAAACTGAAATGCAAATATCGAGGGTTCTAACCACAATGTTTTCAAGAACAAGTGGATTAACCTTCACATATAGTATACTTAAAAGGCAGGATTATCCTGAGGCTAAAATAAAAGCCTAAGCTGCTTCTTCCAAAAACAACAATTAAAGGAAGATTGGAAACTCATGAAGAAGCAAAGGCTTACATGAGGAAGCATTGACCAAATATGAAGAAAAGTGCAATGTGGGATGATTTTGAGCTCCTCGTGGTGTGGAAGGAAAGAGAGCTCCATGACTTCCACTCTTGGAATGTCACTTGTCACCTGGACAAGGTTTAGTGAAGTAGGATTATAATATCCTCCCTAGTTCTATGGTGATTAATAATTACTGTAATTATAATATTGAAAACATTTATTGGTTCTGAATTTTAGAATATAAAATATAGATAAAGTGTTAAATATATACTTAATTTTAATGGTAAGAGAAGGAAGCTGAAAGGAGGGTGAATGAAAAAGACACTGGAGACCACTTTATCATCACCTCCATCTGGAAGATACAATATCTGGATTCCATATTCTATCTTCTACTAATCAAATAACCTTGTGGATGACAGGGCTTGGTGCTCCGGCTGGGTGTCAGGCCTGTGCCTCTGAGGTGGGAGAGCCGAGTTCAGGACATTGGTCCACCAGAGACCTCCTGGCTCCACATAATATCAAACAGTGAAAGCTCTAGCAGAGATCTCCATCTCAACTCTAAGACCCAGCTCCACTCAACGACGAGCAAGCTACAGTGCTGCACACCTTATGTCAAACAATTAGCAAGACAGGAACACAGCCACACCCATTAGCAGAAAGGCTGCCTAAAATCATAATAAGGTCACAGACACCCCAAAACACACCACCGGACGTGGTCATACCCACCAGAAAGACAAGATCCATCTTCACCCACCAAAATAGAGGCACTAGTCTCCTCCACCAGGAAACCTACACAGCCCACTGAATCAACATTAGCCACTGGGGGCAGACACCAAAAACAATGGGAACTATGAACCTGCACAGCCTGTGAAAAGGAGACCCCAAACACAGTAAGTTAAGCAAAATGAGAAGACAGAGAAACACACAGCAGATGAAGGAGCAAGGTAAAAAAAAACCCAGAACAAATAAATGAAGAGGAAATAGGCAGTCTACCTGAAAAAGAATTCAGACTAATGATAGTAAAGATGATCCAAAATCTTGGAAATGAATGGAGAAAATACAAGAAACATTTAACAAAGACTTAGAAGAAATAATGAGCAAACAAACAATGATGAACAACACATAATAAATGAAATTAAGAATTCTCTAGAAGGAATCAATAGCAGAATAACTGAGGCAGAAGAACTGATAAGTGACCTGGAAGATAAAATAGTGAAAATAACTTCCGCAGAGCAGAATAAAGGAAAAAGAATGAAAAGAATTGAGGACAGTCTCACAGACCTCTGGGACAACATTAAACACAACAACATTCAAAATATAGGGGTACCAGAAGAAGAGAAAAAGAGAGGGACTGAGAAAATATTTGAAGAGACTATATTTGAAAACTTCCCTAATATGGGAAAGGAAATAGTCAAACAAGTCCAGGAAGTGCATAGAGTCCAATACAGGATAAATCCAAGGAGAAACATGCCAAGACACATATTAATCAAACTATCAAAAATTAAATACAAAGAAAAAATATTAAAAGCAGCAAGGGAAAAACAACAAATAATGTACAAGGGAATCCCCCTAAGGAAGGGGGGAAATCGACAGTAACACAATCATAGTAGGGGACTTTAACACCCCACTTTCACCCATGGACAGATCATCCAAAATGAAAATATATAAGGAAGCACAAGCTTTAAATGATACATTAAACAAGATAGACTTAATTGATATTTATAGGACATTCCTTTCAAAAACAACAGAATACACTTTCTTCTCAAGTGCTCTTGGAACATTCTCCAGGATAGATCATATCTTGGCTCACAAATCAAGCCTTGGTAAATTTAAGAATATTGAAATCATATCAAGTATATTTTCTGACCACAATGCTATGAGACTAGATATCAATTACAGAAAAAAATATGTAAAAAATACAAATACATGGAGGCTAAACAATACACTAGTAAAGAACTAAGAGGTCACTGAAGAAATCAAAGAGGAAACCAAAAATTACCTAGAAACAAATGATAGTGAAAACACGACAACCCAAAACCTATGGGATGCAGAAAAAGCAGTTCTAAGAGGGAAGTTTATAGCAATACAATCTTACCACAAGAAACAAGAAACATCTCAAATAAACAATGTGAGCTTCCACCTAAAGCAATTAGAGAAAGAAGAAGAACAACAACAACAAAAAAAAAATTAGCAGAAGAAATCATAAAGATCAGATCAGAAATAAATGAAAAAAAGAACTGAAGGCAAAAATAGCAAAGATCAATAAAAGTTAAAGCTGGTCCTTTGAGAAGATAAACAAAACTGATAAACCATTAGCCAGACTCATCAAGAAAAAAAGGGAGAATACTCAAATCTGTAGAATTAGAAATGAAAAAGGAGAAGTAACAACTGACACTGCTGAAATACAAATGATCATGAGAGATTACTACAAGCAACTATATGCTAATAAAATGGACAACCTGCAAGAAATGGACAAATTTTTAGAAAAGATCAAACTTCTGAGACTGAACCAGGAATAAATAGAAAATAGAAACAGACCAATCACAAGCACCGAAATTCAAACTGTGATTAAAAATCTTCCAACAAACAAAAGCCCAGGACCAGATGGCTTCACAGCCAAACTCCATAAAACAGTTAGAGAAGAGCTAACACCTACCCTTCTCAAACTCTTCCAAAATATAGCAGAGGAAGGAACACTCCCAAACTCATTTTACGAGGTCACCATCACCCTGACACCAAAACCAGACGAAGATGTCACAAAGAAAGAAAACAACAGGCCTATATCACTGATGAACATAGATGTAAAACTCCTCAACAAAATACTAGCAAACAGGATCCAGCAACACACTAAAAGGATCATACACCATGATCAAGTGATGTTTATCCCAGGAATGCAAGGATTCTTCAATATACACAAATCAATCAATGTGATACACCATATTAACAAATTGAAGGAGAAAAACCATATGATCATCTCAATAGATGCAGAAAAAGCTTTTGACAAAATTCAACACCCATTTATGATAAAAACCCTCCAGAAAGTAGGCACAGAGGGAACTTATCTCAACATAATAAAGGCAATATATGACAAATCCACAGTCAATATTGTTCTCAATGGTCAAAAACGGAAACCATTTCCTCTAGGATCAGGGACAAGACAAGGGTGTCCACTCTCACCACTATTATTCAAAATAGTTTTGGAAGTTTTAACCACAGCAATCAGAGAAGAAAAAGAAAAAAAAAGGAATCCAAATCAGAAAAGAAGAAGAAAAGCTGTCACTGTTTGCAGATGACATGATACTATACATAGAGAATCCTAAAGATGCTACCAGAAAACCACTAGAGCTAATCAATGAATTTGGTAAAGTAGCAGGATACAAAATTAATGCACAGAAATCTCTTGCAGTCCTATGCACTAATGATGAAAAATCTGAAAGAGAAATTAAGGAAACACTCCCATTTACCACTACAACAAAAAGAATAAGATACCTAGGAATAAACCTACCTAAGGAGACAGAAGACCTGTATGCAGAAAGCTATAAGACACTGATGAAAGAAATTAAAGGTGATACAAACAGATGGAGAGATATACCATGTTCTTGGATTGGAAGAATCAACATTTTGAAAATGACTATAATACCCAAAGCAATCTACAGATTCAATGCAATCCCTATCAAGTTACTCATGGCATTTTTCACAGAACTAGAACAAAAAATTTCACAATTTGTATGGAAACACAAAAGACCCCGAATAGCCAAAGCAAACTTGAGAAGGAAAAACAAAGTTGAAGGAATTAGGCTCCTGGACTTCAGACTATACTACAAAGCTACAGTAATCAAGACAATATGGTACTGGCACAAAACCAGAAATATAGATCAATGGAACAGGATAGGAAGCCCAGAGATAAACCCATGCACATAAGGTCACCTTATTTTTGATAAAAGAGGCAAGAATATACAATGGAGAAAAGACAGCCTCTTCAATAAGTGGTGCTGGGGAAACTGGACAGCTACATGTAAAAGAATGAAATTAGAACACTCCCTAACACCATACTCAAAAATAAACTCAAAATGCTTTAAAGAACTAAATGTAAGGCCAGACACTATAAAACTCTCAGAGGAACACATAGGCAGAACACTCTGTGACATAAATCACTGGAAGATCCTTTTTGACTCACCTCCTAGAGAAATGGAAATAAAACCAAAAATAAACAAATGGGACCTAATGAAACTTAAAAGCTTTTGCAGAGCAAAGGACACCCTAAACAAGATGAAAACACAACACTCAGAATGGGAGAAAATATTTGCAAATGAAGCAAGTGACAAAGGATTCATTTCCAAAATTTACAAGCAGCTCATTCAGCTCCATATCAAAAAAATAAACAACCCAATCCAAAAATGGGCAGAAGACCTAAATAGACATTTCTCCAAAGAAGATAAACAGATTGCCAGAAACCACATGAAATGATGCTCAACATCACTAATCGTTAGAGAAATACAAATCAAAACTACAATGAACTATCACCTCACATCAGTCAGAATGGCCATCATCAAAAAATCTACAAACAATACATGCTGGAGAGGGTGTGGAGAAAAGGGAACCCTCTTGCACTGTTGGTGGGAATGTAAATTGATACAGCCACTATTGAGAATAGTATGGAGGTTCCTTAAAAAAACTAAAAATAAAGCTACCATATGACCCAGCAATCCCACTATTGGGCATATACCCTGAGAAAACCATAATTCAAAAAGAGTCATGTACCACAATGTTCATTGCAGCTCTATTTACAACAGCCAGGACATTTAAGCAACCTAAGTGTCCATCGACAGAAGAATAGATAAAGAAGATGTGGTACATATACACAATGGAATTTACTCAGCCAGAAAAAGAAATGAAATTGAGTTATTTGTAGTGGGGTAGATGAACCTAGAGTCTGTCATACATAGTGAAGTAAGTCAGAAAGAGAAAAACAAATACCATGTGCTAACACATATACATGGAATCAAAAAAAAAAAAAAATTGGTTCTGAAGAACCTAAAGGCAGGACAGGAATAAAGACGCAGACCTAGAGAATGGACTTGAGGACACGGGGAGGGGGAAGGGTAAGCTGGGATGAAGTGAGAGATTGGCATGAACTTATATACACTACCAAATGTTAAATAGATAGCTAGTGGGAAGCAGCTGCATAGCACAGGGAGATCAGCTCAGTGCTTTGTGACCACCTAGAGGGGTGGGATAGGGAGGGTGGGAGTGAGATGCAAGAGGAAGGAGATATGGGGATGTATGTATATGTATAACTGATTTACTTTGTTATAAAGCAGAAACTAACACACCATTGTGAAGCAATTATACTCCAATAAAGATGTAAAAGAATAAATTAAATAAATAAATTATAATGGTAATACACAATTTAAATAGTATGAATCTGATCAATGTAAAAATAATGGCACAGCTAACAGAGCCAAGTAAATATCAGGAAAAGGAGGAGGAAAGACATGGAGAAGAACTAATTTTCTTATCTTAATAATGGGACATGAGGAGCTAATGAATGTCAACTTTGATGAATAAACACAAAGTTTGGTAATGACGTGACTTATCAAAAATTAAGGAGGTGGAAATCAACCAGAAATAAAGAGAGAGTATAGCAGCACACTCATCACTCTCCATATGAAAAAGTAGAGAGATATTCTAAGTTGTACATTTGGTGAGTTACAATTGTTAAACGTGGGTGTTAATGTAAAACTGAGGTATGAATGTATGGTTTAGTGCAGGAACTGCAAATTGGTAGCCCACGAGCTAATTCTGCAAAAGAGATCTTTTTTTGGCTTATTGCCTATATAATGTTTATAAAAATTAAAAAACTTAACCAAAACATTCATATTTCCAGTGTTTCGTGGAAGAAGCATCTAGCAACACTGAAGTTGCATTCCTGCATGGGAGCAATTGGCCAGAGCTGACAAACAGGTTTCCCATAGATGGAGCCTGTGCTATGCTGTTGGCCACATTCCCCAATCCTCCACCTGTGTTCCTTATGCCCTGCTTTATTTGTTTACTTTACCTGCTTTTCCTCTGTAAGATTGGAGTTTATGATCTCATTGAGAGTTATGAAGTTAAACATCAGAAGAACCACATGTAGTTTAAAATTGGTACCTCTGGGGAAATGGGATCAAGGGTGTGGGAAGAGTGTGGTTTGGGAGACAATACTCTTTCATTTCTACCCTTCAGTACTGTTTGAATCAGCCCTTTTGTTTTTATGCCTGTTTGTCTATTCTATGTATGTCTATGTCTATGTTTATGGCTCTAGCCTGGTCACAAACTGATTCAGAGATAAAGCTCAGGAAGGAATAAAGAGACTCTATTCTAGTAGAAGTGTCAAATACGAGTTGGAAGATGGCTTTCAAGGCAATGGTTCAGTGCCAGGGGTCCATGGATGCTAAAAAAATAATAAAACAAAAAGTCAGAACAACTTATCTGCTGGTGAATGTAATATTGTTATAATGTTTCTCTGCTCCTGCTTGTGGCCAACTGTTAACATTTCCCACCCTTCCTGGCTGGATGTTGCAATCAAGTGACTAGACTCTAGCAGACAAGATGTGGGCAGATGTGATATAAGTCAATCCCAAGCTTGGCCCATAAATCCTTCCCAAGCAACCTTTCATATTTCTTTCCCTCCCTCAGCAATTTGGAAGCCAAGTGTTCTAGATGTCTTAGCTGCAAGACAGAGGGTGCCTGTCTCTCCCATACTGGACTGTGATGTGAGCAAGAAATGAGGCTTTGTTGTGAGATTTGGGGATTGTCTGTTCCAGCACTTATTGTTAATTACCTAAAACAGTGGCTCTCAAACTTAGCATGTTTCAGAATCACCGGGAGGGCTTGTTGAAACACAAATTGCTCACAGGTGATTTAATATTAAGTCTCCTGCATACCAGCATTGAAGCCATGCTTATTGTAACTTGAGTGTGCTGAAATGAAGACGTAGGAAGAATGGGTGATGCCAGATTTCCAAGATGTAACCTAAGGGTGCATTTATCATCACTGAGGTGACTACAAGCAGTCCAGAAAGTGATGACTTCAAGTTACCTTGAAGGATAATTTCAATTGCAGCACGATTATCATCTTCTGGGAAACCAGAGGGCAGACAGATCAGCATCCTCTGAGGTCACCCCTGTTGAGAAAAATCGTGGGTCAGACTGCAGGTGAAAGTATAGGAGAGAAAACAACCAGACACTACAAACAATGGTTCAGTGCCATCGTGGGAAAGTCATGTCACGGAGTCATGATAAGTAGCACTATCTCACACCTATATGTCGATCTCTAACAGTTTTAAATAGGAACTCTTCATTTCTGAATAGAAGCAATAATAAAAATTTAACTGCCAGAGGAAGGAAAATACCCAATAGGAATCCCACAATTTTATGTCAAGAGCATTGGCAGAAAAAGAATGCATTTCTAAAGACTGAGGAGTGACAGACCCAACTCTAGAGGTTAAAAGCAGCTATTAGACAACATTCAATTTTCTTCTTTTCTCTTTTCAGGTATGAAAAACGTGCATCTATGTAGCAGGTCTTTCTACAGTATTTTTCACAACAGTGATTTTACCATATTGCCAAATTTGTCACTGTTCTTTTTAGAAAAGGTAGTTTTGTATCCTCTTCAATAACTTCATATCCTTCTCATACCCTCTACCACAAGCCACAAAAACTAGTCTTTCTTTTTATATATAAAGATATAAAACATTTTCATTTTACAGTTTAACTTACTAATATTTAATTTGTTAATTGTCTCACCATAATATGATAATAAATTACCCATGTTTTCCAGAAACTTTTTCTATTTCATTTGTTTCTCTTAGTTTTTTTTGCATGGATCAAATCATAGAAAGTCCTGCTTGAACATTGCTATTAATATTCCTGAGCAGAACTTTGTTACTGCTAGTTATTGAGAGTCAAATGAGAATGGTCTGATTATCCTATTTGATTTTTCCTATTCTACTTGCAATCCAATGGGATATTCACTCTTGACATTATTAACTTTTCACATTTAAATTTCAATCCTCATTTATAAGCCATCTGTTGTCCTTAACTCTATAGGTCAAAAAATAAATTTAGATTTTTCTTGACCCTCTTGAGGAAATTTGAATGCAGGAAATGAAGAACTAAAATGAATTTTATACAGTTTTGTTGTTCAGAATTTTTTAATATTTCAAATTACTAAGGAAAAGGTAACCTTTAATTCTATTTTATTCATATTGGTTTTTTTTAATTTTTTAAAAAATTTATTTATTTATTTATTCTTGGTTGTGTTGGGTCTTCGTTGCTGAGTGCAGGCTTTCTCTAGTTGCGGTGAGAGGAGGTTACTCATCGTTGAAGTGCGCAGGCTTCTCATTGAGGTGGCTTCTTTTGCTGAGGAGCATGGGCTCTAGGCGTGCAGGCTTCAGTAGTTGTAGCATGTGGGTTCAGTAGTTGTGTCTCACAGGCTGTAGAACACAGGCTCAGTAGTTGTGGCGCACGGGCTTAGTTGCTCTGCAGCATGTAGGATCTTCCTGGACCAGGGATCGAACCCATATCCCTTGCATTGGCAGGCGGATTCTCATCCACTGCGCCACCAGGGAAGTCCCTCATATTGTTTTTACAATAGATATTATTAACTACCGATTATTTACAAAGCATTGTGCTAGGTGCTGAGGAAGACTCAAACATCAAAAAGACATGATCTCCTCTGTCTTCATAGAACTTAGAAGTAAGGTGAATTAATAAGTAGTTATGGTCCTGATAGTTGTTTAAAAAAGAGACAAGAGGTCCTAAATGGAGTCACTTGTGCTAAGTCCACATCACCAAATCAGAACTTAATACCTAACTTAATTAGATTTTCCGCCTCTCCCAGGAGAGGAATATTAAACCAGTCAATCTGAAATGACCTGGTCAGCACAAGTGAGGTAATATTTCTGATAAACTCCTGCCATCTCCTAAAGGAAGGTGACCTTGCCACAAATAATCTACTCTTTGCTAGTAACTTCCACCCACTTCTGCCTATAAAAGTCTTTCAGCTCCTCAAAGATCCTTTCTATTTGCTAGATGGAACACTGCCCAATTGTGGATCATTGAAAAAAAACCAAAAAGATCTTTAAAATTTACTCAGTTGATTTTGTTTTATAACATAGTAAATGTTCAATTCCTTAAGAAAAATAGAACTTAAAAGCTACATATCAGAAGATAGATTATTTGGAAGAGGAATCAGTGACAGTTTCATGGCCATCTGAACTAGTTCTTGAAGAAGTATAGGATATTTATTACAGAGAAGGCAAGTGGAGTTGGGAGGAGGCGGTACTCTACAGAGCATTTCAGGGGTGGAATAACTTTGGAGGATGGTTATAGACAGTGGAGGGTATCATTAGTGATAAGGCTGACAAAAGGCAAGTGGGTACCAAATTATAAAAGTCTACATGTAACATTCAGGAGTTTGGAGTTTACCTCGTGGTCCTTAAGGGTGTGACAGATGAGCGAAAGAATGATAGTTTTTTTTTTTTTTTTTTTTTTTTTTTTTTTTTTTGCGGTACGTGGGCCACTATTGTGGCCTCTCCCGTTGCGGAGCACAGGCTCCGGACGCACAGGCTCAGGAGCCATGACTCACAGGCCCAGCCACTCCGTAACATGTGGGATCCTCCCGGACCGGGGCACGAACCCGTGTCCCCTGCATTGGCAGGCGGACTCTCAACCACTGCACCACCAGGGAAGCCCAGAACGATAGTTTTGTTTTAAGAAGACTGCCTGGTCACAGGAGTGTACAAATAAATTAAGGAAAGTCTGAAAATCAGATTTATGAGCTATTGATGGGAGAGAAATTGTGTGGGTCAAGCCGAAGGAGAAATCCAAGGTAACTCTGAAGTCGAGAGGCTAATTAACTGGGTGAATGATCACTCTATATGCAGCAAAAAGGAAGTCAGAAGAAACAGCTTATTTGGGGAAACATGTTGCTACAGACTTGTTAAGTTAAAAATGCCGCTGGGATACAGGAGGGGAAATACAGAGCAGGCAAATGCAAAGATGGAGCTGAAGCTCAAAAGAGGGCTGGGTATTGTTAAAGATTTTGAAAATGGTTAAAGCCTTGGGGGGTGACTGAAATCAAGTGAAAGAGTCTGGGGGTAGAAATGTAGAAAGCTAATAATTATTCAGCGCTAGCGTCACCCAAATTACTTCATTCACACTAAATTCAAACACTAAAACTGACACAGCTCCCAGAACTTCCATAATAGAGAGAATCGTCAACAACGTCAAATGTTACAGAAAGAGAGAAAATCTATACAAGTAGTCTTTTGTATTTCCTCAGGTCAAATGGAGATTTGGCAGTTAGCTAGGTCATCTGACAGAGTCAGAAATCAGACTGGATAACTCCTAACTCCCCCAATCCACCTGGAGTCTGAATCATTCATTTGGATTTTCTAGAATTGACCGCATTGTGTTGTAACACTGTGTCTTCTGGCTAACAGTATGCTCCTTTAAGGGTAGGGCTTTGGCCTTACAAATGCTTGGCCCTTAAAGAAAGCTTAATACTCTTTTGTTAAATATAGTAGTTGAATGAAAATAGGCCTCAGTTTTATATAGATCCTCAACCATTTGCAGGAGTAATTAGGAATAAAAGAGAACCAAGGATTCAGTATAACATGTGTTCCACGGCCAGGAGAATGCTGGTGAAGAGAGGGCTACCAATGATAAAGTTGATTTAGAAGCCCTAGGATTGAACAGTAAGGCAGTCTTCCCGTTGCTACCAGAAGGACATGCTTCACGGATTAATTAACTGTTATTCTCAATTTACAAATGAGTTTGCAGAGACAGGTTAAGTCACTTCTAGAAGACCATATTGTGTCAGCAGGAGATCAGAGCCTGAAGGAACTGGCTTAGCACAGAGCTCCTAGTCTGTAACCTAACAGAGATTCCAAACTTCCCTGAAACTTCACGTCTTGGATGATGAGGTATGAAGTTTTTCCCTGAGGTTGTTTTACATGAGCCACTCAGGGGAAACATGCACTTTTTTTTTTTTTTTTTTTTTTTTTTTTTGCAGTGCACGGGCCTCTCACTGTTGTGGCCTCTCCTGTTGCGGAGCACAGGCTCCGGACGCGCAGGCTCAGCAGCCATGGCTCACGGGCCCAGCCGCTCTGCGGCATGTGGGATGTTCCCGGACCGGGGCACGAACCCGTGTCCCCTGCATCGGCAGACGGACTCTCAACAACTGTGCCACCAGGGAAGCCCGAAACGTGCACTTTTAAGTGACACAGAATTACCAATGCCACTATTATCTTTTTCAAAATCATATGGGGCTTTCTTTATTAAAGATAAAGTGGAAATTCTTCTTGATAGGAAGGTAAAACATATCCTATCTCCACCCTCCCCAGAAATAAACATTCACTGCATTATGAACAAATATGGGACAAACATATTTACTTATGTTTTATCCAGCACCTTTAAAATGATTAAATGGATCCTTACCTTCCCTTGTCAGAAGTATATTAGGTATTGGTTTAAAAGGTTCATTTCTTCAATACAACCAGGAATAAGCTGAGATGAAGTTACAATTTCTTTTTTGATCTCACTGCAATCTTGAAACAGGGCAGGGAAGAGTTAACCTGAGGCCCAGACAGTCTCCTGCAGATCAGTAATGAGTGAGAGCTGCAGCTGAATGTCAATAACTCCTGTGAACTTGGGTAACCCAGCTGAGCCCCTGCTTGCCAGAGCTGGAGGAGGTAATCAGCTTGACCCGTGTGACCTTCCTGAGGCTGTGCTCTGTCCTGCATCTAGAAGCTTCTTTGCATAGGACTCCTACATGCTGCCCCATTGAACCCCTTTGAGAAGAACTGAACCTGAGTCAGCCTTAAGAGGAAACAAAATATAAATTAGTCAATGCTTGTTACAGGTTGCACAATATAGTAGGTGATTTAAAAAAAAAAAAATTAGTGGCAACACATCCTGGAAACCTCAAAAAGATTTCCAAGAACAGCTATGACAACTGCCTTTCCAGCATTGAAGTTTATATAAGAGTTCTGTCAGCACTTCACAGTTTCTTTGTGGAGATGTGTTTCATCAAATGCTTTCAGCTTTCTGGTTTTGCTAAATTGATTTATCATTGTTTTATTGTTTACTTGTCACTATTTTCATTGCATAGTCTCAAGGATGCCATACACAGAGTTTACATCATATATTAATAGCATACTTCCTGGACTTCCCTGGTGGCACAGTGGTTAAGAATCCACCTGCCAGTGCAGGGGACATAGATTCAAGCCGTGGTCTGGGAAGATCCCACATGTCCCAGAGCAAATAAGACCGAGTGCCACAACTACTGAGCCTGCACTCTAGAGCCCACGAGCCACAAGTACTGAGCCCGCATGCCACAGCTACTGAAGCCTGCACACCTAGAACCTGTGCTCTGCAACAAGAGAAGTCACCACAGTGAGAAGCGCACGCACTGCAACAAAGAGTAATCCCCGCTCGCCGCAACTAGAGAAAGCCTGTGTGCAGCAGTGAAGACCCAACGTAGCCAAAAAATAAAAACAAATAAATAAAATTAAAAATAAAAAAGAGCATATTTCCTAAGATTTTCATTGAATTTTGAAAAAGGACTCCATGTTATTCTGTTCAATAAAAGAAACTTGAACAATAATTTAAACTCCTGTCTATCTGTGTCTAAATGCACGGTTATTAAAAGAATGTTATTCATCAACGGAGAGTGTGAATGCTAATTCTGCTGTTTAATTCCACAACTTACATAACCAAGTAGAGCACAGCCAACAGTACTTCCCATAAAAGTAAGGAAGAGTGATTTGAATAATCAAGATTACCTACTATGCAAATCCATAAATAAGTACCATAACAAATATACAGTTTATATTCCTGAGAAAATGGGGTTTAAATGTAACAAAAGGATTCAACTGCATTATACCATAGTGGTGCTCAAGGACTCCAAACTCAAAGGTACATTATTCCATCCAGGAGCTCAAGGCTTCATTCCTACCCTAAAGCAAATTAACCCCCAGGTATATTTATTATGCGTGTTCAGTCTTTAGTATGAAGGAATTCTTGATCATGACTAATGGCTTCTGCCTGGAAAAAAAATTATTTATAGAGTGTAATTTTCCTTGAGTTTTATAATAATAATTTTAAAAATCCTCATTTAACAAATTGCTCCATAAAAGGTGAATTCTTTATCAAATGTCATCAGCCACCATCATTACTTTGAAGATTAAAGAAACAAAGGAGGGCTTCCCTGGTGGCGCAGTGGTTGAGAGTCCGCCTGCCGATGCAGGGGACACGGGTTCGTGCCCCGGTCCGGGAAAATCCCACATGCCGCGGAGCGGCTGAGCCCGTGAGCCATGACTGCTGAGCCTGCGCGTCTGGAGCCTGTGCTCCGCAACGGGAGAGGCCACAGCAGTGAGAGGCCCGCGTACTGCAAAAAAAAAAAAAAAAGAAAGAAAGAAAGAAAGAAAGGAGATGCAGCTTCAGTGTGGGCAAAGTTGGAAATCGCAGTTTGGGATCAAATACTATAAAATACTGTCTAACCTTCTTTGGACAAGCACACATGGTTAGACTACAGAAAAAAACAAAAAACAAAAAAGCCCTGCTAACAAGTCTATATTAAGCTTAACGTTACACTCTCAACTTGCTCCTAAGAGAAATAACACTATTATGAACTCTAAGATGAGCTGAGGTAGTAGATGGTAATGATTACTTGAGGGAGATGACACCTATATATTTGACCACAACTGTCAAACATACACACACAGAAAGGCTACATAACGACTGCACTTTACCCAGACTGTCCCATTTCTGGTTCAAGCATCTTGTAACTGACAGCTTGAACATCTCTGAACAAATATCTTAAGAGCACAATTCCCAAAGAAGGTTGATTTTTCAAAACACATGCCACGTGCCCAAGTAAATCACGTACAAAGATTGGGCTTTAACAACCAAGTTAAGCTCATAAAATATATTTTTCTTGCTGATTTTTAAAAGCCCATTAAGATTGGATCACATGATAACTAGTCGTTTTAGCAAAGTCTAAATTTATACAGAGAGTTCACCTCTAGAAAGTGTCACATGTTTGTTTTGTCTCTAGAACATTTTTACAAAACTTTGTAGAATCAAATTTCCTCTGTGAAAGTAAATATAAAGAGCAAATCTCCTTAATCTAATTAGATCGCATTATAACAGCACAGAAGAATTTTACTGCTTTGAGAATGTCTCCTTTTTTGCTTCTCTGTCCTGCACCACCAACACCTCCATCCACACTTCCCTGAAGGGAGAAGAGCTTTGTCAAAAGATTTCCTGGTAAATCAAAAGCACTTTGTGGATAGTAATAGCGTGCATGGCACCAAAATGAGATCTAGTTATGCAGTGTTCTCCAAAATGAGTCCCTGCTGGCTCGGGTCAAATCAAATGCCTCATACCTGAAATGAATGAGGGGGCTTCTTAAATTGCTCCAGTAACTAGGTCAAGCTAAACAAATACACTTAAGTTTTGCATAACTCCATATTTCTGCAGTCAAAATATAATTTGCACAGATTAGCTGCCCAAATGTACTTTTGGAGCTATCGTTACTGAGGTTACGAAATGACCGTGTGTTATGCACTAGGTCCTGGGAAGACTGATAACTCTCCCATTTCACAGACACTTTTAAGGTCCGTATTTGATGGAGAGCAGACTCTGTGTCAGACCCCATGATAAGTAAAGGGAAAGAAAGCCAGTGAAGATACATGCTTAATCTAAAGGAGTTTCTACTCCAGCAGGAGAAAAGAACAAGGAATAGTTTTAATACCATAACAGAACCATGAGTCAAGTTCTAGGAGTGCCCAGAGCTGGGGGAAATCATCGGTTCTGTCTGAGCCACTAAACAAAGGCTTCTCAGCAGAGGCAACCTGAGACCTTCAAGGGTGACCTTGAATAGGACGCTGGACTGGAGACACAACATACCACTTGAGATGCACATTCCAGTGTGCAGCCCCTGCTGAAAGTACTAGGGCTTATCCTAGGTAAAAGAGGAGAACAGAAAAGACTAGAAGCTTGGGCAACCAATTTTTTAAATGTGTTTAATGTGAAAGATTCCAAACATTCATAAAAGGGAAAAGAAGAATAAATAATTCCTCAAATGCCTGTCACCTAGATTTAATGATTCTCAAAATTTGGGTACATTTGTTTCATCTCCCTTGTTTTCTTTTCTTTTTTTCTTTTCTTCCTGAGTTTTTAAAAAAGTATACCTCAGGGGCTTCCCTGGTGACGCAGTGGTTGAGAGTCCGCCTGCCAATGCAGGGGACACGAGTTCGTGCCCCAGTCTGGGAAGATCCCACATGCCCCGGAGCGGCTGGGCTCGTGAGCCATGGCCGCTGAGCCTGCGCGTCCGGAGCCTGTGCTCCGCAACGGGAGAGGCCACAACAGTGAGGGGCCCGCGTACCGCAAAAAAAAAAAAAGTATACCTCAGGCATATATCAGTTCATCTCTCCTGACTTCATTATGTATCTCTAAAAAAATGGGCATTGTTTTACCCTAATCACAATGCCATTATCACAAATAAAATTGATGTTAATTAAGTACCATCTAATCGTTAGCCATATTAAATTTCTCCATTATTTCAGAACTATCTTTTTACATGGTTAGTTTATTAGATTGGCAACAGATTTTCTTTTTAAAGCCCAAATGCCATCCTGTGGAGTTGGATAGTATCTCATAGGCAGTGAGAGTCCTGGAGGGCCCAGATTATATCTAAATCCTTGTTGAATAGCCCTGTACCTAGAACAGTGCCCAGCTCAGAATTAACCCTAAATAAATGTTTGCTGAATTGCACTGACCTGAACTGAGTAAAGCTTTTAAGTTGAAAGCCATTTCATCAGTGTTCAGTTTTAATATAACTCTAGTGGCTCTAGGGTAGACATTGGAAGGCCTGATCTAACAGAAAGTTTGTATGCTCAAGGAGCCTGTAATATATGAGATCAGCATTGCAGATGTCAAAGACCACAAACCATAAACTGTAACTCTATAAAACAGAAATTACCGGTTTATAGATTTACTGAAATGACAAACCTTTGAGCCTTCTGGAACATGGGGAAAGGGCCATACTTACCTTTGAATATCTGAATAGACTAATATCTGAATAGACTACTATCAAAGAGAGATCTTTTTCAACTGGACTAAAATGTCTCTTCTAATGATTAAAGAATTGTTTTTGAAATATTTGTTTCAACAATGTTCTGGAAGAGTTATTCTTGAAGAAGCCTGTGTCTTCTCAGTACCTAAGAAAAGAAACCACTGAAGGAGAGAGAAGGATCCAGGAAGAATAGTACTTATTACCCGGCAAAGTTTCAGCACCTTACAATTTGAGATGCACTTATAGGTTTCTTATCTCACAGCTTTTCTTTGTTATTCACGATTGGTGAAACGTGTAGGGCAAATATTATTACCTACCTTTAACAGGTAAGTAAATCGAGGTCCAGAGTAAGTGACTGCCATTTTCAAAGTCTGGCAGCTAGTTATTAGTGGTGGCAAGATTTGAGTTCAGGTGTCTAGATACCAAGAACAGCACCAGTGTTTTTATGTTTCTACTGTTTCCTTGATTTTTATTTTCCATTCTTAGCATTGTCTTGGTTCCATTTGCCCTGTGGCACCAAATCTCCTGTGGAAAAGAAACTGGAAAGCAATGAATGTTCCCTGTCCTTGTGGGTGGGTTAAGTAAATAAAATTCAAGCTGTTTGAAGTATCCTCAAGAGCTGTCAGGCCCTTCTTCATATTATTTTTATAGATTCTTCAGGCTCCATTATTATTTTTGAAGCTTTCTTCCAAGAAATAAACAGAATCCTATTTTGCTCATAGAGTAAACTTCTTCTAATAGAAATTCATGATCCAAAATGATTTGAAGTATTTGTTATGTAATTGGTATATATATATGTATGCCAATTGGTATACATATACACATATATGTTTTATCAAGCACCATTTCAAAAGTGTTTTGCATTCAATTTGTTCATAGTATCCATAATACATTTATTGTATGAATATATAATCAGACATTAATACTGCTTGAATTTTGACCACATTAAATTTTAGTAGGAAAATCTTCATAATATCAGGTTATGGTGTTAAAATAAAATGCACAGGGCCACAATTAGTTCTGGTTCAATCATTCCACAGCAAATTACCTTCAGTCAATTATTATGAATAAATGTATATGGTTCTTGCATTATTAATATACAAGCTACAAGTTCTGCATTTAGCTTTCTATTGTTGATCCTTGTATGATAACCTTTTTGTTCAGCTTGTGGTCTTATTTCCAGTACTACCTGTGTTTCCAATTTCTTTTTTCATTTTTCCCTTAAACTATTTCACTATAAAAAGTTTTTTCTAATTTTTGAAAATGAAATTGTTTCGTACAAGTGCCCTTAGAAAAGATTGTATAGTAGTCAAGTGTCATAATTTCTAAAACCTCAAGAAATTAGTGTAAGATATGAATGAAGATTATTTTGGATTTTCTTTTCTCAAAAGCCCCAGAAATTTAACTGTAAGATCGATTGTTTCCACTTATAAGCCAAGTCTACTTATAGGGGCTATATTTGGTTCCAAAATCTTATTGCAGAATCTTTTGATTGAGATCACACTCTGTCTTTTCACACAGTGATTTCTCAGAACACTCCACTGAGATAGGTGCTAATTTCTATCCTTCTTTATTTCCTACAAGTGGAATTAGAGTGAGAACGTTCAACCAGCTCCTTTTTCTTTTAAATTAACTTGTGGCGCTTTGAACACTCTTGGAAATGAAGGAAATGCATCCACCTAGATGAGGGAATTGTACAGATTTACAAGCCTGAAGTTTTGGTCTTTATTTTGTTACTGTTTTTGTAAATGGTTAGTACAAGGGGAGATGTCATTGTCACTGAAAATATTTCTTAAAGAAAGAGGAAGAATAGATGCTATTAAACTTATTGGAGTTGTTGCATTTCAAAACAGCAGAAAAGGAATTTTTAGAATAGTGGAATTAAGCTATACACAACATGGGTGTTATAGACGATGCATGGGAGTTCACTGGTGAGATTCAGGTGGCAGCAAGCTTGCTTTACCAAAACATGGTATTCAGGAGAGATGCTGAGAGCTTTGTAGTGACTCTGTCTTAACTCTTTTTGTCTTCACCACAGTGTCGAGCTGAGGGTCTTGTAGAAAATAGGTGTTTAATTAAAGACTTGCTACATGAATGCGTGCAGGGACCTGGTTGATTCTGAAAGAAAATTCACATTCGTATGACACGGTATGTCCCAGAAGCCCTTAATTTCAACCCCCATCCCCTCGAGACTTCTAGAAGGAAGCCAGGGTGATCTTTCTAAAGTGCAAATCTGGTCATGACATTCTTCTAGCTAATCACCTTCAGTGTCTCCCATGTACCCACAACAATAAATCCAAATTTCATAGCCAGACATGGAAAGTCCCTGCCCCTGCCTCAGATTCCAGGTTTATCTCTTCCTCTCACTCTTCTACCCCTTCCCCTCCACCTCACACTAAATTAGATGTATCAGTCTGCTTTCTCTTTCTGTGCTTTTCTGTATGCTCTTTTCATCATTCATACTCTTCAAGTCCCTAGCTAATCACTACCTGTCTTTTAGTATCAGTTCAAAGGTTACCTCCTCTGAGAAGCTCTCTCCTGTGTCCCGGTTGTCTCTGTGTCTGGCCTGGGCTCTCAGTACTTTCTGGCATAGGTAAGTAGGGTTTGCTGTCCTAGGTCTCCCTGAACTGCTCTCAGAAGAACCTGCATTATTTTCACCTTTAAATCCAAGGCACTCAACATCAATGTGCCAGGTACACAGTAGGCACTGAAACATGTTGGGGGCAAAAAGTTAGGGGAAAAGGGAGAGAAAAAAAATGAATGGTGGGAAGGAATGGGAAGAGAAGGAAAAGGAAGAGGAAAATAAGTTACTATTGGTTCAGACCATTTTTCTAGGCTCTGTAAGCCAGAAATGAGCTCTAAAAAGAAAACAATGTTCAACACTACAGAAAACAGCAACAACAAAAACCTGCTAAGCATGGAATATTTTAAAGAATTAGCTTTTATATTTTGTAACTTGTTCATAAGGCTTAATAGCAATAATTTTGAAACGATTCCTCTTGAACGATTACATGATTTAAAAAACAAAAGCAGTAATTTTCTTATTAAAGCCTACGCTTTGAAATAGAAGGCATAATTATTTCCAAGTTTATTTGATTCCAACATTGAGATGAAAACCCAATTCAGAAATAACAAAATTCTCACTCTCTAATATTTTGTTGAAACACCAAGTAAAAAGTTAATTATTTTGCAGTTTTTGATGTGTTTTGGGGTCATGAGATAAGTCTATTTTATTCCTCTTTACCACGGACTGGAGACTTTTTTTTTTTTTTAATATTTATTTATTTAATTATGGCTGTGTTGGGTCTTCGTTTCTGTGCGAGGGCTTTCTCCAGTTCTGGCAAGCGGGGGCCACTCTTCATCGCGGTGCGCAGGCCTCTCACTGTCACGGCCTCTCCCATTGCGGAGCACAGGCTCCAGATGCACAGGCTCAATAGTCGTGGCTCACGGGCCTAGTTGCTCCGCGGCATGTGGAATCTTCCCAGACCAGGCTCGAACCTGTGTCCCCTGCATTGGCAGGCAGATTCTCAACCACTGCACCAGCAGGGAAGCCCTGGAGGCTTTTAACTATTTATGGATTTCATGGATCAGCAGCTGGACTAAACCGAACCACTCCAAGGAGTATGGAATTTTAATAGAAGTGGGGATTTCTTTAAACATGGTTTCCTTTAAAGAGAACTTAAGATATGTTTGAATATCTTTCTTTATAATATGCAAATATGCAATCATTTGGAGAGAAATACAAATAACTAGTCATGCTAATTATAAAATCTTACACTGCAATATAAATTCTTAAGTAAAAAAAAAAGAGATCAGTGCTGGGGATGAGGAGAGAAGGACGTGCAAATCACAGAAAACTACCAAGGACTACCAATAGGTGATTCTTTTTGCTCTCACACACACTCCCCACCCCTTTCCAAATGGCCTAGATTATCAGGGACCTCAACAAACAAACACACTGTACAGGGCAGAGAAGATTGGAGTTTGCCTCCAAACGTGCAAGTAAAAATAAAATATCTTGCATTGATGGTTCATCTGTGACAGCCTTGCTTTACTTGTAACAATAATCTTCACCCCTCTGCAACCTTTCCGCTTATAAACATTGAGCCTCTCAGCTGGGAAATCTGCCTATCTCTCAGATCAAGAAACCCTGTCCAAGACCATCCAGTCCAAGGCCATTCAGTACAGAACAGTAAGTCTGAAGCAAAAAACTGAGAACCCAGGCACTGGATTCCCAGTTGGTCAGACCACTAGACCACATTGCACCATCAGAGCAAAGACAAACATGACGGTTACTCCAGGGCAGTCTTTGTTTGTTTACGAATGTGTTTGCAGCCTTTCTGAAGCCCTGTTGTCCTAATTTCTTTTTCCTGTTTGCAACTTGTAAGCATTTCTGTCTTCCTTTCCCCTTACCTAACCTATTTATATGATAGCTTTTACTCTTTTGTTTGAAATGGATTCTAGGAGCAACTAAAGAATAAAATGGAATAAAATGACAAGTTCTAGGTTGTCTGGAAGCATATTTATGTCAGGGTATCGGTGCATATCTTACTATAGATAATATTAAGGAAATGCATCAGCACCAAAGAATATTTTACAAAAAAATAAAAAGTGCTTTGAGCACAAAACAATTTCAGACTCTCCCCGCATGATTTGTGTCAAAGAGTCTGAAGATGGTGAGGAAGTGATGGAAGTTAGATAATCAATTGACTGGCTCCTTTCAACCTGAATGCGAGGGTGAATTTGTCCAAACTTACGTTGTAAATAAAACCTTACATTTTCAAAATGTCTATTTAAAAACACAGGGTATGTCAAGAATCAGGTAAGATAGATTCACAGTCAATGTGCAGTTTTAAAACGCATAATTAGACAAAATGAAGAGCCTAGAAATAAAGCAGGAGAAACATTTAACACATCATGATTGCTAACACTTGAGGGAAAGCAGGCTCATCTAGAGGAGGTCATGAAGGTAGACCAACTGCTGTTGAACTTCTAAAGTGAACCCTAACCATCAGGAAGATTTTAAGGTTAGAGACACTAGTTTTATTTTTATATAATTTCACTTAACTTTATTCCTTGATATAGGATTATAGGTTTGTCCTAACACTATCATTAAAAGCCATGGTCAGGTCAATCAATATTTGTCTCACAAATGTAATGAATATACAGTATTTCTATCAGAAATCAAGAACACATTCTTATAGAGGCAAAATTGTTTCTTCTAGTCTGTAAAGTTTATAGCATTTTTCTCTCTAATTCTCTTTTGGTTTCTAAAGTCTGCTTCTCTTGAATTCAGACTCTGTGTCTCCAGACTTGAACCCAGGAGTGAGAGAGGAGAGCTGCCCCGTCATCAGAACATCCACCTGGTCACCAGGCCAAACCGGCCCTACAGGCAACAAATCCAGACCCCTGGGGCTTTGCCCTCGTGTGTCTGAGATCAGACAGCTTCAGCCTGAGCTGCCTGGGAGCAGCCGGCCACAGTGACCTCTTGTAAGGAGGCTGGCTGTGAGCCCTGACCCCTGGGTAGGGCTGGAGTACTGTAGTCATGCCCATTGCCTAATCCTTTGGACTCCAGTGGAACCTAAAAGAAGCAAGGATGGGATGACTCTTACCTCCAAAAGGGGTGTGGAAGGAAGAGGGAAGCCACCAAATAGCCCTCGGGTGATGGAGGTTCCCGGTTTCCATGTCTTCCCTCTTGGGAGAATCAAGACGCTTTTGCTCTTACAGATGGTTAATAAGGTGATAGAATCTTTGGAACTGGGAACGAACCGCCAGCCTGTTAGTTTGCCTAAGAGAAAAGAATGTTATTAAGAGCTAAACCAGGCTGGATAGGAGAGGAAAAGGGCTCTCTTAGGAGCCCTAGGAAAGGCAAAAATGAAAAGCCAGTGTTCCTAAGGCAATTTGGGAAACCAGTGTTTCCTGTGACACACCCTGGCTTTTATCAAATTACCAACTTACTTCATCGTAGTGGCGCATTGTCTCAAGGGGTTTGGAAGAGAAAAGGGAGCAATCTGATGGCTTACTTACTCCATGACAGGCTTTGTTTGCTTGTTCATGTTTCCCGATCGTCTCCTGGAATATTTTCCAGATATTTGGCTCTTAGATATAGTTTCCTGGAGAGAAGTCCCAACAGTTGCACATAAAAGGAATCACATAAAACTCTGTGAACGTTAACTATCATAGAATATTATTTTGAGTCCTCTTGTCCCTGGTGCCTGGAAGCCAGGTAACTACACAATTATGAGCATAAGTTCCCTCAGCCAAATTATCCAGGTCATGGCCTTCCAGAATGAACACACCTGGAAAAAGCAGTTAGTAAAGCTCTGAGTTTTCAGTACACGTGAAGAAAACCAAAGGGCAGCACTGTTTCCCTAACAGCATCACCTGATGGCTTCCCACAGCCCTTGATCAAATTCTCAGAGGTAGGTACCCAGCCTAACTCTCGGATTTCTCACATTTCCTGGAGGAAGCTAGTGCGATACAAAATAAAAGAGGAAGAAAATTCACTCATTCATACTCCTGAATCAAAAACCTAAAGAAGAGGGCTTCCCTGGTGGCGCAGTGGTTGAGAGTCCACCTGCCAATGCAGGGGACGCGGGTTCGTGCCCCGGTCCAGGAGGATCCCACATGCCGCAGAGCGGCTGGGCCCGTGAGCCATGGCTGCTGAGCCTGTGCTCCGCAACAGGAGAGGCCACAACAGTGAGAAGCCCACGTACAGCAAAACAAACAAACAAACAAACAAAAAACCTAAAGAAGGAGGAAGCCTTTACAAGTTAGCAACCATCCTTTCCTTCTCCCTCCTCCTTCTACCTTTGGCTTTTTTTTCTCTCTCTTTTTTTTTTTTTTTTTTCTGGGGGGGAGGGCTGGACCTCAGCTCCATTCTGAAATAAAAGATTGAATAGGAGGATCTGGTACTTTTTCATTTCCTTCATAGAATAAAATGGCATGAAGAGCCCTTAGAGACCGATTAACTGCTTGATTGAGTGATTCATTATTCATTCAGCCATTCAGCAGGTATTTGTTTAGGGCCTGCTTTGTAACAGGCACCATGCAAAGGCTGAGAAGTGCAAAGACAAAAGGATATGAGTTTTTACCCTGGAGAAGCTCATGGTCCAGTAATAGAGACAGTCACAAAAACAAATGTTTTGGGTATGAATCATGGCTCACAAACTGAAATGTGTGTGTGTTACATGTTATTTGTCTTTATTTTCTTGAAAGGAGATGAAATGCTACTCTAAGCTCTCATCCTGCAGGGCATCTGGGAAGTTCAATCTCAGTCATTACTGAGGGTCCTTTCCTGCTTTGCTCCTGTGTTATGCAAAGGTTCTGTGATTTTTCATAGCCCAGAGCATGTGAGGAGACGCTCTAAAATCTGGGGTCCACATCGGCTATTCCGGGATGCCTGTGGTCCAAGCCCTGCTGGTTCCTTGAGGTCTGGAAGCCCCACTACTTCCATGACACACATGGGCCGGTGGTTCCTCGTGAACACAGGAGCCTGATGCCTAAAACCAGTTTCCTAGATAAATGGATAGCTCTCCCCACACTCTGTGGTCCTGCTACCTTGCAGGGCTCCACTAAGAGTCTGGGTCTGCCTGGGTCCTGCTGCCCATAGGACCCACCCAACTCCACTCTCTTCCTTGCCTGGAAGGATAATCTCCTCTATCTCCCTCTTCTGTATTTCCTCTGCCCCCAACACAACAGAATCTGCTCCAGGAGTTACCATATTGAGGGAATGAGTACAAATTAATATCTCACTAATTATTCTGCCCCTAGACCCCAACAGCAAGTGTCTCCTCAACTGTTGTGCATGGGTGACTCATGAGCCTCACCGTAGTCCCAGCCCAGTGTCAGGATATATGCTTGAATAAGTGTTGTAGAAAAGGCACAACTACCTATGGGATTTTGGGGACTCAGAGAGGCTGATATTTCTTCCGGTCATGAGGTGTGGGGAGATATTCATAATGTGCATAGGGCATGGGGGATGGGCAACGGGGGTCAAGAGAAGAGAATGCAGGAAACAGAGGGGTGAAAGAGCCTTTGTGTTCCAGGGAATACGAAAATCCTCCTATGGTATGTGTACGTGTATAAGTGTGTGTGTGTGTGTGTGTGTGTGTGTGTGTGTGTGGTAGGGCCTGATGACAAGAGATGAGGCTAGAAGAGAGATTGGAGCTAAATTCTGAAGGGACTTTTAATAAATTTGGGGGATTTCCAAGGTGAATTTCTAAGGTAAACAGTTTAATATCACTGAATACACTATAGTATCGAGGGGAATCCATGGACCTTAGAGTCTCTTGGATGTAGCTTGAAATCCCAGCTCCATTGTTTTCTTGCCATATGACCCTGGACTAGTTATTTAACCTTTCTGTACCTCAGCTTCTATTATCTGTAAAATGGGCATAGATAACGGTAGCATCTTCAGAATCTTTTTGCAGGAATTGAATAAGACAAGATATGGAAGCATCTGCACAGTTCTGGGCATGGAATTAGTATTAAGTAAACGTTAGCCAGTACTATTATACTTATAAAATTTTCATGTCACTATAGTAATAGCAACTTAGAGAGGTAGACCCCATGTACTGCCGTACCATGCTACAGCTTGTAGAGGCATCCGGGGAGCAAAATTTAAAGTGCTCATTTGACTAAACATGCTGGCAGACATAAGACAATGTGACATAGTGAATAATAATGTCCCCAAAGGTCAAAAGAGATGAACCTCAGGACCAGCATGTGGGTCGGGGCTTTGACGATTTCACCAAGTTCAAGGCAGTGTCTGGCACCCAGATGCCACCCAAGTCGTTTTGTTTTGAGAGTCTCAAGAGAATATAATACAAATTAAAATGAGCCATCAAAAGAGAGAGAGTGGTGTATTAGTTTCCGAAATCTGCTTGTAACAAAGTACCACAAACCAAGTGGTTTAAAACAACAGATATATATTCTGTCACAGTTCTGGAAGGTAGAAGTTCAAAATCAAGCAGTTAAGAGGGCCATGCTTCCTCTGAAGCTCTGGGTGGAATCCTTCCTTTCCTCTTTCTAGCTTGCCTCTGTGGTCATGTGGTGTTTTCCCTGTATGTCTGTCTCATCTCCTGTCTCTTCTTAAAAGGAGTCCAGTCATCTCGGATTAAGGGCCCACCTACTCCAAGATGACCTCACCTTAATTTACATCTTTATCATGTCTGTAAAAACCATTTCCAAATAAGGTCGCATTCGCAGATACCATGGGTTAGGACTTCAGCATATCTTTTTGGAAAACATGATTCAACCTACAAATGGTTTTACGGAGACATCCCTGGGCTTGGAGCTGTGGTTGTGATAAAGTTACCTCTCAGAAGTCAGGTGTGTTATTTGCAAAATCAGGAATGGTTCTAAAATGCTATGATTATCTGAGCGTGTCTTGACTCTAAAAATGAGATCTATCTAGAGGCAAAACCTGAAGCAACTAATTGAAACCGTGTGTTCAAATCAAAACTGCACTTTGAGGAACTAGGGATTACATAACTAATAACCTAAGACTTTACTGACCCTGGCTGAGTTAGGAAGCAGTGCTTATGAAAGAACGCATTCTGTTTGAACAATTTCTTCAGTCGGGCAGAGGATAGATATTCTTGTGTAACTGGCATTTCCCACCCCTCCCTTAAAGTGTGCTTTGATAAATATATTTGGAAGAAACAACATAAAGTATAAGAAAACAGAAAGTTCAATTTGCTCTCTAAATCTAACCATCCTATACAGTGAAGAGTTTTGAGTACTAAAACGAAACTCTTACTAAACATCCATCCTCCCTTAATTGTAAAACACAGATCACACTGAAGATCTTCAGTTTACCATCTATATCTGCCCTCCCATCCCCCTTGACTCTCATCCCTGGTTGCAGTAATATATATATATATATATATATATATATATATATATATATATATATATATATTAGTAATATATTTTTTGTGTGGTTTTTCTCTATAATACAACTGATGCATGGGTCAGGCCTACAATTGGAGTCTGTCTTCAAAATATGTCACATTGTCAGGTAGTCTCGCCTGTTGATATCCAGCCAACCATTCCCATATCATACCCTCTAATCTTTACACATTGTATGATTTGATTGTATATGTGAATGAGGGGCACCGGCTCTGGTTCCATCTTGGGGTGGCCCAAGGCAACCCACATGTTGGCACTTACTCTGTATCCCCAAGAAGGTTACAAAAGTTTGGTAGGATCTTAAAAGGTGGTTCAAAGGGGTAAAGAATTCTATTAGGGGGCTCGTATGAGAAGAGACTTTGAGGCTGAAGAATATAGAGCATGTTTGGAGGAAATTGATGTATTTCATTAATGATCTAGTTTTAAATGAGCCTGAAAAAAGGCATACTGGGCCCCTATTAAGGAAGTGCTTTGCATTCAAGGCTGAGAACTTTTAGAACTTATTCAGTAGGCTGCAAGGAGCCACTGAAGGTTTTAGGGAAGGTGGTTAACATAATAGTATGTTTCAGGAAGTTATGCCTTTAACAACGATGAAGGTGGGCTGGTGAGGGAGAATCTGCATTTGCAGAGACCATCCCTGAAGCCACTACAAAAGTCAGAGCAAGGGGTGACACCAGCCTACACCAAGGTAATAATGGAAGGTATCAATATAGGAGACAGCACAGACCCACTGGCATGAAGATGTGATTTCTAGTCTGAGCAAATGGAGGAATGCTGTGACCCCACGAATGTGTGAGAAGGCTTGCGTTCTATTTTGGACATGTTGAGTTTGAGGTGACTTCAGGACAACCCAGGGAAGATGTTCCCTGGGAAACATGAGGTCACTGTCTCTGCTCTGGCATGTTTATAAAGAAAGCTCCCAAGGGCACAGCCTGCAGCTCTGTGTCCTTTGCTGAATTCAGATGTCCTGCGCAGTGTTGACTGAACACATAGTGGTTATCCAGTAAATCCCAGTTAAGATCTTGACATAGCCCCTTTCATCAAACACTCAACAAAGTCATTAGCAGCCCTACCTACCTATTCAGACATAATGCAAGAGACTTGTAGTTCTAACATTTTTAATGTAGCAACTCTTAACCAGGACTTTCTTCTAAAATCAGCTTTTTACTGAGGAGTGAAAAGTGATGCAGGAATAGTCGTAAGTCACATGCTCCATATATATAAGAAATAGATTTCAGGAGCCTGAACTCCCAGATGCCTACTCTCATCGGGCTACTTTTTTTTTTTCTTTGCCAGTTGATGTATTTACATTATACATTACAGAAGTTTCAAGGACCCCGTCTGAGAAGAATGACCAGAAAAAGTCTTTTTTTTACCCATAAAATGGGGGGAAAAAAGAGAAAGGTTGGTTAGATGCCAAAAGCAATCGTGTGTTTTAGAGATTCCCTTGGTTGGCGTGCTCATAAAAATAATTTACAGGGGGAAAGTTGACATGGAGCCACTTTCTGTCCTTACAAGCTGTGCTTTTTTATTTCAGTTGAGAGAGACAAAAATATGAATAGGGCAGAGGTAAAGAAATAACATGACCCACTGACATGTGGATATGCAGTTTCTAAACCAGTTGTCTTGACCGATTTGGGGAAAAAAGAAACCTCATTTGTTTTTCCATTGACTCAGGCAGGAAGGAATCAGGGAAGGCATTCTGTACCGGAAACCAGGACCCCTGGGTTCTAGTTTGGACTGTGCCCCTAAAGAGAAGTTCTGCTTCTAACCTTGGGTAAATCACTTCACCCTCTGCAGGGTGGTAATTTCAGCTATAATTTTCTCTCCTTCACAAATCACCTTCTCTATTGATTCCCTACTCTTATAGCCCTCTTTAAGCAATCACACAAGAGAGATATAAAATACCTATATATTTTTGGATGTTGTGTATTTCCTTCTGAGAGAGGCTCCTCTTCTTGTGGCTAATAATGAAAATTACAAGTGGAGAGCCTGGCTCACTTGTGTCAAGATGATATGAGTAAACTGAAGGTCACTTTCAGTATACTTCACCGTGCCTCCCAGGCACTGCTGATAAGAAAAAGAGAAAAGGACAAAAGACCAAATTAACTTTTAATTTCCCATCCAAGCTACAAACTGACAGAAACAGGGAGATGGGTAGACTGTCTTCTAACATACAATGGAGAATTATGTGTTAGGTATCTTATCTGATTTAACTTAACAGAGATAACCAAACATGCAACTATTTAAATCTATATTTATAGGTAATGTCCCTTGCTCTGAGCACTAATAAATTTTAGTGACACATTTTCATATATAGTATCAGTCCAAAAATCTTTCAGCTCTAAATTAGATGAATAAATAAACAAATCAGGTACATTAACTTTATCTTTGGAGTAGTTTTCTTTCCATGCAATCACTTAAGTTATTTACATGCTGATATAAGACATTACTTGGCATAATGAGTAATAATTTTCTTACCCTCCAAGGTATTAGCTACCAACCCTTCTTCAGTAATTTATTTTGCAATTCTATAGCATCACCGGGAATATCAGTAAAGAACCTGATTTTTTTTTTTTTTAGATATCTGATTTATTTCATGAAACTGGACCAATTATTATGTCTGGTTAAGCAAGCATTAGCCATACAAGCTACCTAACATAATATGTAGATAATATATATTAACTATGGACAATGAATTAATTTTACAGAGCACCCTACCCATAAATGAACAGTGAAGCTTAAAGTCAAGTGACTAGCACTTTCAAACAATAGATTTCAAAACAGTTTTTGAATGTAAGCTCTTCTCATATAAACTTTTCATCTTTGCGTAGCATGTTCTAATTCCAGCAATTTTATGCTTGTAAGACACACCCTTGTCTTCCAAAAAGTCCAATTCAGCACTAAAGTTTAAATACATACACAGATTAATTATAACTTGGTTATTTTACAAATTCATTCTTTGTTTCACAGAAGGACAAGTTATCCTGTTGCATTTAAGTATAACCTGATGTCTATAACAGTGATTGATTACTCAGAAGCCTATCTAGTGTATAAAACATGTTTTAACTCTGCTCTAACTTTTTCAACACAGGATTCCTACTTAATAGTGATGCACACCATTCAGGAAAAATGTGCAATACTGGCTTTAGATTTGATAAGGTCTGAAACTGACAAGTGAGTAAGCATCCCTCCAAAATGACAATACTTTGAAGCTACATAATAATTCTATTTTGCCCTAAATCAATGCAGTTTAGGAACTTACAGTGAAACAAAAACTCGAAAGGAAAATAGTACCCTTGAAATCCATAGCACATATAATATATATAGCACACATAATTTGAATACTCAGAGTTTGTCTCCAAATTTCTCCTTTGCATAAGGAATATTAACCACCCAGTAGAAATGGAGGTGATATTAAAAATGAATAGAGAAGTACAGAGAATTAAAAGTATTTTCATTTAAAATTTTAAACAGGCTATCTGGCTTTCTGAAACATGCAATTTTAAAAAAATAATGTTTTAAAATTTAATTAATGGTAATAGTCCATCGTAGAAAATAACAGGTAAGCAAAAAGAGTAAAATAAATGTCATCTATAATTCCAGAATTACTGATGTACACACTCTCTATTATAGGTTGACTTGTATTCTGCCCTACCCCATTCAATACTGAGGTCTTAATCCCAGTCCCTCAGAATGTGCCCTTATTTGGAGATAGAGCTTTTGCAGAGGTAATCAACTTAAAGTGAGGTCATTGGTGTGGCCCTAATCCAACATGACTGGTGTCCTTATAAATAGGGAATATTTGGACACAATCATGCATAGAGGAAAGACTATGTCAGGAGACACAGGGAGAAGACAGCCCTCTATAAGCCAAGGAGAGAGGCCTGGAACAGACTCTTCCTTCA